>NW_018244748.1:0-544 GCF_001263595.1 Phalaenopsis equestris | reverse complement strand
TTGGGGCATTTACATACATACCACCCTATTCTTATTACATCACTAACACATAAATTTTATTTTTTACATTTATACGGTGTACCTTTCACATCACATTAAAAATACCACTAGTTTAAGTTTTAAAAAGTGGGATGCACCTTTTCATGCATAGTTAAGGTGGGTTTAACAATAAGGTAGTTTGATTTTTGCCCCCTCTAAATTTATCACTTTGCCCCCATGTCCTCTAATGTACCAAGCCAAACATTATATTAATCAAGTTGATTAAGTTTTATAAATGCTAATTTTCTTTTAAATATTAAGAAATCCAAATAATACAAAATAAAGTTACACATTAAAATTTTATATTTCATAAATTATCTAAGTGCTCATAAATTGCTTAGGAGGGTCACCTATGGGTGCTACTTTGAATTTAAATAGCAATAAAGTCGAATAGTTTTGAGATGTGAGACTAAGGTTATGTTTGGCACAGTCGTGCGGTGGTGATGTGAGACGGTGTCATTGTTTTGGTCGTTTGGGAAAACCGTGCAGCTGCTGCTGAATCCAA
>NW_018244747.1:0-536 GCF_001263595.1 Phalaenopsis equestris | reverse complement strand
TACATACATACCACCCTATTCTTATATATTTACATCACTAACATAAATTTTATTTTTTACATTTATACGGTATACCTTTCACATCACATTAAAAATACCACTATTTTAAGTTTTATAAAGTGGTATGCACCTTTTCATGCATAGTTAAGGTGGGTTTAACAATAAGGTAGTTCGATTTTTGCCCCCTCTAAATTTATCACTTTGCCCCCATTTCCTCTAATGTACCAAGCCAAACATTATGTTAATCAAGTTGATTAAGTTATATAAATGCTAATTTTCTTTTAAATATTAAGAAATCCAAATAATACAAAATAAAGTTACACATTAAAATTTTATATTTCATAAATTATCAAAGTGCTCATAAATTGCTTAGGAGGGTCACCTATGGGTGCTACTTGAATTTAAGTAGCAATAAAGTCGAATAGCTTTGACATGTGAGACTAAGGTTTTGTTTGGCACAGTGGTGCGGTGGTGATGTGACACGGTATCATTGTTTTGGTTGTTTGGGAAAACCGTGCAGCTGCTGCTGAATCCAA
>NW_018244746.1:0-227 GCF_001263595.1 Phalaenopsis equestris | reverse complement strand
AACGAGAATTGAAATTTAAGGATCAATCTCAAAAATAGATCAGAAGTTAGGGACCAACCATAAGAAAAAGGGAATCAAAGTTAGGGACTCATTCTGAAATGAGAATTGAAATTTAAAGAACAATCTCAAAAAGAGAATTGGAAGTTAGGAACTGACCTCGAAAGGAGGCAATCAGAAGTTAGGAACTGATCCCGAAAGGAGGGAATTAGAAGTTAGGGACTGATCCC
>NW_018244745.1:0-460 GCF_001263595.1 Phalaenopsis equestris | reverse complement strand
TAGAAGCTAGGTCTGCTTTTTGCATTCAAATCCATAGATCAAGAAAGTTGCCATGAACTTCCACTTTCTGTAATATCTCATTCCAAGGTTAAGAGAAACTAAGACTCCCCCAACGCAACTTTTCCAAGCTCAAGCTCCTAATCATGACCTCTTTAAGCCATATCTTTTAATTGAGAAGTGTTTGTCATGCTCAAAAAAACTCCTAGAAACCTTCAATTGTCAAAAATTTCCTTTGCATTAGATAATTTATCAATTTTATCCATTTTTGCTTTGGCATGGTGTTTTGTAAAATAAATTTTAGAATTAGGATAGTTTGACTGTATAATAAGCTTTTCTTAATCCTCCTGAACCCTTATAGTGGCTAAGATTCTTATCTTAGCCACTACATTGCAAGCAAATTTGTATAAATGGCCACAGGTTTTTTTCTTGAGAGAGAAGACAAAATCACAATCGTTCATTC
>NW_018244744.1:0-677 GCF_001263595.1 Phalaenopsis equestris | reverse complement strand
ATAATTAATTCCTATGCTGTAGAATTAATTATATTCTTACTGACTTGATATGTAACTAATTCATAATTAATAAACAAAAATTAAATTTAATTAATTCTATAAAATTCTATAGAATTATTAATTAGTTTGAAAAATAACTAATTTTTAATGAATTAATAAATATTAAAACACTGCTAAATATATAATTAGTCCAACATCTATAGTACTTGATAGAAAGAGGAGAGAAAGATATATATATATATATATATATATATAATAATTAATTCCTATGCTGTAGAATTAATTATATTTTTACTGACTTGACATGTAACTAATTCATAATGAATAAACAAAAATTAAATTAAAAATTAAATTTAATTAATTCTATAAAATTCTATAGACTTATTAATTAATTTGAAAAATAACTAATTTTTGATGAAGTAATAAATATTAAAACACTGCTAAATATATAATTAGTCCAACATGGTTCTTATTATTAAGTGATGAATTTATTAAATAATTAATTATTTATAAGCATAATTTGAAATAAAAAGTTAATTTAAACATAATTATGTTGATATTTCAAAGTGAAACACCTAAATACAAAAATTAATTGCCAAATAATTTCATAAGACTTAATTAGATCTAACATTTACAGTGCCTAATAAGTTTAGGATTTAAAGCCTCAAAATTGATAA
>NW_018244743.1:0-376 GCF_001263595.1 Phalaenopsis equestris | reverse complement strand
AAATTTAATTCAAATGACTTTGGAATTTTTATCCCTCCTTTTCAAACTCACTCATGGGTCAATCAAAACATCAGAGGAAAAAATGTGATTTTTCAAAATTTTAATTTAATTTACATACTTATTTTAAAACAAAAATAGGATTTTTTAAAGAAAATTCCATAACTTGACCAAGACAAAACCTAATCCCTTGAAATTTTTACTGGAGGTAGACTTAGATCAGAGAACCATTTGGACCAAATTTCATGATTTTTTGAGTTTTTTTTTCTAAATTATTAGAATTATTTTAATTTAGAGCATTTATTTTGAAAATTCAGTTTAATATTTTTTGAAAAACCTCCCTAAGGTTAAAGAACCTAGGGAAGCAAATTTTACATTT
>NW_018244742.1:4720-5582 GCF_001263595.1 Phalaenopsis equestris | reverse complement strand
TAAGATCTGAATTTATCTAAAGCATATACAATGGCGCGTAACTCTTTTCAGTGACAATATAATTAATTTGTGCATCATTAAGAGTTTTACTAGCTTAGTATATAACTTTAAAAATATTTTCATACCTTTGTCCAAGAACAGCTCCGATAACATAATCACTAGCATCACACATCAATTCAAATGATTTCTCACAGTTAGGTGAAACTATAATAGGGGTTGTGATTAATTTTTCCTTTAATAATTTAAAGGAATTTAAACAGCTTTCAGTAAATTCAAATTTCTTGTCCATTCCTAAAAGTGGCATAGAAGTTTGGTAATTTTTGAAAAATCTTTAATAAAACGCTTGTAAAATCTAACATGTCTAAGAAAACTCCTAACCTATCTTACATTAATCGGAGGTGTTAGTTTAGATATAACTTGAATTTTTACAGGGTCTGCTTCCATACCACTTCCGAAATTTTATGCCCTACTACAATTCCTCCTGCAACCATAAATTGACATTTCTCCCAATTTAGAACTAAATTAGTTCTTTCACATAACTCCACTCCAAAACTTTTTCAAGATAATTTAAGCATGCGCCAAATGATGTTCCAAATCCATAAATACTTTCAATCCATCATCAATTAATTTACTAAATATGGACATCATACATCTATGGAATATTGCAGATGCATTACATAATCCAAAACACATTCTTCGAAAAGCAAAAGTTCCAAAAGGACTAGAAAATGTTGTCTTTTCTTGATCATCGGGAGCAATAGGAATTTGATGGTAACCGTTATATCCATCTAAAAAATAAAAATATTTGTGCCCAGCAAATCTATTTTCTATTTGGTCTAAAAAGGGTAAAGGGAAGTGATCT
>NW_018244742.1:0-2062 GCF_001263595.1 Phalaenopsis equestris | reverse complement strand
ATAAGAGAATTTCAACTGCTGTAGGATTTGCATAATCTCGTAGGGGTCTAGGTTGGTGTTCATTTTCTATTCCCTGATTGTTCATGTTGTTTTCCATTGTATCAAAATTTCTAGGTTCTCTTTTCAATCTTCTAATTTTTCTAACAGTGCGTTCTAATACCGAATCGTAGGGTATAAGATTTTCCAGTCGAAATTTACGCATAAAATTTGAAATCAGTACACAAAAATATAATTAACTAAATATAAAAATAAGTTGCAATTCAAGTAAAAATTTTCTAATAATCCTAATTTGTCTGTTACTCTAATTTTGATTTTTGTTACTCATTCCCCGGTAACGGTGCCAAAAACTTGACCACGACTTTATATATGCTTAAAAGTATAAGTATTTAATACTGCTATTAAAAGATTTACTTCCTCAGCAACTGTACCAAATCCTTAATAATAGTTATAGATTTGATAAATATGGACTAAATAAATATTCAATAATGGTAAAGTCACACTTATCAACGTAAGTATATGTATCGCTCAAGTAATATAGGGCTCTAATGGAGTCCTAGATATCGATCCCATATGGAGTAAGTTTAGAACTACGAACTAAGATTTTAGAAAAGCAATACTTTAATTATAACAATGAAGTTTAATTTGCTTATCTATCACTAATAGACAATTGAAATAAATATGTAAATTTAATAACATTAAATAACTAATGATACTAATGAAGGTTTAAATGTGATATTGATTATATAAGAAAGCATCACTCTCCTTGTCAAGAAATTATAGTGAATGGATAAAGTGAATCGGTTCTATTTGTATTGTGCCAAATAGGAGCATACATATTCTTTACCCTATGGTCTACGCATAAAGAACATTGAGTAATCCAACTTCCAAAGGCTTTGACTTCCCTGAATCTTGGATGCAATCTTTACTTAAGTTGTAAAACTAAACATATTTTAACAAATCAATTGGCCAGATTGAAAGTAAATTAAGATCGAAGTGAAAAGATTATCACAATTTCTTAAACATTTTCATGGCTTCACCAATTTAAATCACCATTTCACAAATCTTGAGACAAGGAGAAAGATAGAGAAAACTACTCAGATCTCATGGGGAAAGCACAAAAAAACTTGGAATTCATATATAAAATCAAAGTCATACAAACTACAAGTAAATAACTTATCTCTAATTTCTCCCCAAGAAAACTCCTTGAAGTTCCTCTGAATCTCTTCCTTTTTGTACAGCACACAGAATTCCTCTTCGAAACAACATAGAGAAAGAAATCTCTCATTTTCTCTTTACTCTTACATTCTCTCAAAGAATTCCTCCCAATTTTTACACACTATTGTAACCTTTATAACCTCCAAGAGCTCTCTCCCCCTTCCAGGACTTCCAGGACCGTTCAATTTTTAGCCAAAATCTTCTTTTAAAGTTGTGCATGAGCTTTCCCAAGAGTTGCTTAAGCATCCCTTCAAAATTTGTCCTTATCCAAAGCCTGATTGGTCATAACCACCGAGCTTGCCGTCGGCAACCTCAAGCGACGTCGGCGGCCTCGAGGGTGTCGTCGGCGGGCCTTCTAAGTAAATTAAATCTGGAGTCTCAAGAAAAGTCCATCGTCGGCGCCCTAGTTCAAATCTTCACATTTTTTTTCCTTTTCGCTCCAAATTCACTCTTTTTTGCATCTTTTTGCTCCAATGACCCTAATTCATCATTCCTACAAGAAAACATCAAAAATACCTTTCTTTAAAGTGAAATATCATAAAAAATAGTATAAAATAAGTATGAAAATCTCAACATATTTTCCTTTGGTCCGTCTTCCTGAGATAGGGGCTGCTAAGACAAGTGGTTTCATTAGACATTCTTTAATATATTTGAAGTCCCATGGACATTTTTCAACCTAAACAAATTTGGCATCCTTTTTAATTAATGCCGAAAAGGGCAGAAACCTTCCTAACAGATTAAAGATAAATTGCCTTAGGTATGCCAACTTTTCCTGAAAAGATCACAATTATTTCAATGTTTTAGGAGGTGACATTTCTAAGACTGCTTTAATCTTCTTTGGATCGAT
>NW_018244741.1:0-437 GCF_001263595.1 Phalaenopsis equestris | reverse complement strand
ACACATTTATGTAATTAAAGTGACAAGTAGCAGGATGAGACATTTTAACTTTTTACATGAAAATTTCTAGAAAGGGAAAAAAGTGATGAGGCTTAACCATGTTGAAACAATCCACTATGTAATAGGGGTACATAGGTCCACTCTTCTCTGAGTTAGGGAATAAGAAATTATAAAGTTGATGTACAACAATATTTTAATAATAATATTATTTGTAACATGTTGCGAAGGCCGTATTTAATTATTATGGAGTCAATATTCTACCACTATTATTTTAATGTCATTTTTAAACTTTTTTTTCTTATGGCTATGAATTATACAACTAAAACTTATTTCACTCAAAGAAATTAAACTTGTGGTAATGATATTATAGTTAAATGCCATTTTTTTTATGATTTATTCATTTATACCAAAAGGATAGGGTTAAAATGGAATTTTCA
>NW_018244740.1:0-846 GCF_001263595.1 Phalaenopsis equestris | reverse complement strand
AATAAATATATATATGTATATATATATATATATATGATATATGATATTACAATGAGTTTTGATAATGATTAATGATTTTGCACAATGAAGAGGGCCAAGCATAACTTAAGGTAATTTTTTAAAATGACTAATTTAAAAGGGATTAATTTAATACTTTTTTCTAATTTGCATTCATTGCGCTACTTGTTATGCTGTAATTACTCCTATTAATTAAGATTGTTAGAGCCCCAACTTCATATAATTCTACTCTCCTAAAGATTATGCCGCTCAATTTTACATAAACATTTAATTACAAGCTCGAATGTTGGCATTAGTATTGTAGATGACAGGCTCGTCATCGTGTTGCTGGTTGCGGATGCAATTGGAATTCTTTTCATTTGCCCCCCGATGTCATTATGATGTACTATAATTTTTTCAATTTAATGATGTGGCAATTATCAAATACGAAATGAATTCAGTTGCCGACTCTTAACTAAGTCTTTCAAGCTGTGGCTTCTCTGTTTAGTCAACAGGCGGGTAAAATCTGCAAATATTTAATGCCACAAAAAAACAATTGTTACTTTCACCAAAAAAATTAATTTTACAAACAACGGCTACCTCCTTTGAACGATGAGCTAAAAGTATGGAACTTGGCAAAAGAACAGACATTATAAGAGGAGAAATATCTTAATTTATAATACATGCATACCACCAAATTGCAATGTATTTACATATCTAGCTAACATCTGAACTTAGTTACATTTATACCTACCAAATCTTTCATATTACATAAATAATGCCATGATTTTAACCTTAAAAATTGAAACACCTCTCATGCGTAGCTAAGGTGGCATGTATGTAAAAATT
>NW_018244739.1:0-236 GCF_001263595.1 Phalaenopsis equestris | reverse complement strand
CAAGGGAAGTTGGCATATTTGAGAAGCTTTATTTCAAATCTTTCATGTAGGTGACAACCCTTCTCAGCATTAATTAAAAAGGATGCCAAATTCATTTGGGAACAGAAATGCCTACAGATCTTTGAGGACGTTAAGTAATATTTAATGACACCTCCTGTCTTGGCAGGCCCTATCTCAGGGAAACCTTTGTTACTTTATACCGCGGCCTTAGACCGATGGAAATGCCTACAGATGTC
>NW_018244738.1:0-369 GCF_001263595.1 Phalaenopsis equestris | reverse complement strand
GCGAAGCTCTTTTAAAAATCATGTTCACTGAGGAGGCATTGCCCATCTACGATTTAAAATGGTGAAAAATTGTTGTTATGTCGAAACAGTTTTGGGAGATGATGCTTCACTAAATGAAAAGATAGAAACTCCAAATAAAATGATAAATTTTTCTCTCAGTTAGAGATGTATTTATAAAGTACGGAAACTAAGTATTATTTTTTGTGATTGCAACCGTGAGTGTCGCAAAAATATTAAAGGGTGTCACCATTGTCGGGCTACCAGTGCTCGGCTACTACCGAACCATCACTAGCTGGTCAGCACCTTCGAGCCACCTCCACTGCTGGAAGATCGGCACCGCTTTCTAGTCACCGTTGTCTGGCCACCTCC
>NW_018244737.1:0-405 GCF_001263595.1 Phalaenopsis equestris | reverse complement strand
AAATAAAATAAAATAAATAGAATAAAATAAAAAAAATAAAAAATAAAAAAACAAATGATCTCGAGCAGCCTTTTAAGATTTCATGACATAATATGACATTAGCACACATTATGTTTCGATGAGGATAGAATAACTTTTATTGAATAATTGTAATTTAAAAATAATTTAATGAATAAAATATTATATTAAAAATCTAATAATCCATGAAATATTCACTTGAATTTAAGTTGTCTTGAATATTTTAGAGTTTATTTAGAATATTTTCTCAAGCATCCCAATAAAATTTCTTAATATTTGGCTATCATAATAATTTGTTATCAATTTACAATTGAAAACATTTATTAAAAATATAAATAATTATAAAAAATACATAAAATTCAAAAATACATAAATTTTCATAGATAT
>NW_018244736.1:0-1618 GCF_001263595.1 Phalaenopsis equestris | reverse complement strand
TATCTAGCACTTATACTTTACTTTTTATATTTGTCATATCATTTAATAAATAGCACTTAGCTAAGGTGTAAAAATTAAAGTTGGAGGTGTTAGATGTGTTAATACGTAGGAATGAAGTGGTATGCATGTAAATATTACCTAATTTTTTTGGTATTTGCATATCTAACACTCAATATTCAATTTTATAACACTTAGGTGGCTTAGTCAAGTAATAATGGCACTTTTGATTTGATATTAAAGATGTGAATATAAAAAATAGGGTGTTATATGTGTATGTGGTATAAAGTATTTGTGTTATAAAAATTCAATATTTGTAATTAATTTTTTTTATTGAAATAAACGGAGATAATAACTTTATAATAAAACTAAATTATGTGTTATTGCTTTTATAATGTTTTCTTATCATTTAATAGTTCCTTTTAATATGCCATTTTGCTAATTAAATTAGTTTTTAATCATTAACTTTTTAAACTAATTGATTAATATCTTTTTTAGTCAATTTAAATAAAATTATATCATTTGAATAATGTTTTAATTTAATGATATTAATAATTTATGAAGACCCTCACTCTGTTTATGTGGGGGTACTTGGGCTTGGGCTTGGAACCAAGAACATGATCTAAATGGAAGACTTGATAGAGCTTGGAGTTGTAGAAAACTTTTGAGCTCTAAACCCAAAATCGATTCTTAGTTCACGCCTCTACAACCCTGAACCACTGTGTTGGGTCACGCCTCTACGACCAATGAACCCACCCTATGTGACCTTGTTTCTACGGCCTCTGGACCACCCCTTTGGGTTATGACTGCATGACTTTTGAACCCGCCTTTTGAGTTGGATACAAGTTCCGTGCGCTTTTCTTCTCACCCTCTTCTAAGATTGGATATTACTCTCAGAGCTTTCCTTTTTAGGGTAGTTGGCTCCTTGTGGCTGCTTGGGTCATATCGGTTGCACAATTAGATTGGAATTGATAAAAAATTGAACTTCTTGCAACAAGTGCACTGTTCTTAATGACACAACACACTTGTTGAGGGTTGTTTATTGACATCAATTTTTAATGTCTTAAGTGTAAGATGTCTGCTCGAGTACTATAAAATTTTGTTTGATGTATGTGTTGATTCTCATAGTGCAAGCATCCATGTGATACATTTCGACGCGTGTTGAGGAACACGTTGTTGACATTGTTTTGCTAAACTTAGGTCGTCACTCAGCTGAAGCCTAGTCGGCATATTTGTCTGTCGGACGGCTTTGATACTACAGGTAGATTTGATTTGTCATGCAATGTGAGAAACTTTCAGAAATTAGCTAGTCCATCGACAAAATTTTCTAGGTAATCCTGGATGACAAAACATACTGTGCGAACACATCTCGAATGCCAATTTTACATAAGAAGTGTATCCATTTTATAATAATTTCATGCGCGAGCCAACAACACGATAAATCAGAATTTAAAATATTGAAATAATAATAATAATGAATCTTTTCTAGGGAACGAGCGAAAAAAGTCATTGTTCTGAAGCTAATAGTCGAGCCGAACGCTCTGATAAGAAAAAGATTCAACTGATGAGCCACCCCTTTAAAACTCATGCACCCCCTTCCCTCTCCCGATCGCGCGAGCCT
>NW_018244735.1:0-1182 GCF_001263595.1 Phalaenopsis equestris | reverse complement strand
TTAAAGAACATAAGTAGAGGCATCCATGAAGGTAGACTAGATTTGTTAATCAAAATGGTATAGATTTGCACTATTGGTTTAAGAATCAATGTAAGCATCAATTTAAGGACTCAACATGATCTCAATGAAGGTAGGCTAAGTATATTGATATTGGATCCAAATGTCTATAAAAATACATGAATTTTACTAGCAAGATTGATTATAGAAGCTAAGGAGATAAGATAGGGATGGATGGAGGGAGAGAGAGAGAGAGAAAAAAAAAGTAGAGGAAAATAAATAAAATACATAATATATCTTAAGGCTTACCATAACATAAATCTATAACAAAAGTGGCACTTAAATATGAATAAAGTCTTTCTAGATATGGGGGTGTACCCACATGAGGATTGTTAGCCAACTTCATCTTTTATTGTTAAGTTATGTTAACTTATTATATTGTGAGCTCTAAAAAGATTTTCTTGGTTGGCCTTTGAGACCGATTAGATTGACAAATTCCTTTAGAGACTTCATTCTACTTTAGTATTTGGATTGCATTACCTCATTGTTGAGTTCAATATTATGTGGACATCTCCCAACTAATTTTATGGTTGATAAAGGTTTGTCTAATGATGATTTTAATCAGATGAACTTACTATGCAAATTCCTAGTCAACTGAGTTAACTTGAATATGACTCATGTGGATTTGAGTTTACGTTTATATCCTTGATTCTCTTATATTTTAAAAAAAAATTGCAAGAGTTATAAGACAATAGAATATTCTTCAATTTTGAGCTAGCCTTTGATTGTAATTAATTATTTGGATTTAACATCTTATCAATATCATAAGAAATTTATAAATACTTAATGAATTTTCATATTTCTGGATAACTTATTTTAAACTTCTTTCCACACTCCAAAAGCTAAAATTAAGTTAATAGTTGTTAAAAAAGGAGTGATGTAAAACTTGTAGGTTTAGTTCAATTCAAGAAATTAATTATAGGTTTAGTTCAATTCTAGAAATTAATTATATTCATACATGAATAAATAATAAGATAATTTAGTACGTTTATTAATAATATACGTTCAAATCATTTTTTTTCTTTTGAAATTTTACAAATATTTAGTTAAGGAAAAGTGTTGCAATTCGTTGAAATTAATACTTTTAATGTTTTTTCTAAATTTATTATCAGTGTAATTTACAAA
>NW_018244734.1:0-287 GCF_001263595.1 Phalaenopsis equestris | reverse complement strand
TTACATCCGGACTTCAGACGTAGAGATACGTTCGTAGTCCAATGAAATCACGCCAGTGGAGGTGACAGAAGAATAAAAAAAAAATCGTTTTAGCAAAGGAGAATATTCCCCCATATTATTCCGTGTTATTCAGTTGTTATTATGGTGGTATTTATGTGTTATTGTGTTATTATAACACTGGGATCACAACAACACATGAATTCCACCACAATAACACCTGAATAACGCAGAATAATACATGAAAAATATTCTCTTGTGTTACCCGGTCATATCACAAGAAAATAATT
>NW_018244733.1:0-1089 GCF_001263595.1 Phalaenopsis equestris | reverse complement strand
TACCAATCTCGCCCGCGATCTTCTTCTTCTTCGCGAAGCTGCAAAAAAGTCGCCCCCCTCGTCCAGCCCTCCCGCACCCCCGCGATCTTCTTCTTCTTCGCGCCTCGTCCAGCCCTCCAGCACACCCGCGATCTTCTTCTTCGCCGCCTCCCGCCTCGTCCAGCCCGCACGCGAAAAAGCCCACGGCGCAGACTCCCGCGGATCGCCCTCCCGTGCGCGACAGGTTCTTCTTCTTCCCCGCGATCTTCTTCCCCTCTCTTCTTCCTCGACCAGGACATAAATTTCCCATGACTGGGAAGCTGCAGCTGTTCATAAATTACCATAACTTTCTAAATTTTCATTTTTATGTATTTACATGTTTTACCTAGCACAGAATTCTTATGTATTTACATAAATTTATTCCAGGACATAAATTTCCCATGACTCGGGGAATCCAATTAAGCCTGCATTCATAAATTACCAGAACTCTTAAGTAAATACATAAGAATTCTGTGCATAAGAATTCTGTGCTAGGTATGAATTCTGTGCTAGGTATGTAAATTTCCCATGACTGTTCTTAGGTTTTGAATTTCATTTTTATGTACTTACATACCATGCAATTCTTGTGTATTTATATATCTAAGACCCAAACATCAATAAGAAAGAAAGAAAGAAAGGGAAAGTTACTAAATCCAATTAAAGCCTGCATTCCCCGAGAAAAAAACTATTAACTGGTTGCCATTGACAGGTTTACATAAGCAACAAGCTTGTAGAGCCTAATGCAAACTAGAGTAAACTTTGGATTGCTATGACCAATTTGAGGGCTTTTGAGGGCCAGCTCCAGACCCCCTGATTGTTGATTTTAATCACTTTACTTTTATCAGAATTACTTGAATCTCACATTTGTACTTGTAATGTGAATGATGAGAAAAAAGATGATTTGATTGTTATATATTATTTTAAACAATTTTTTTAAGTATATGCATCCCAATGCTTGTAAATATATTATTTTAAACAATTTTTTTAAGTATATGCAGCCCAATGCTTGTAAAGCATTTTTTAATTTTTTAAAGTATATAATTTTTAGGCAGATTTACATACAACTCCATT
>NW_018244732.1:0-337 GCF_001263595.1 Phalaenopsis equestris | reverse complement strand
AATCTCTTTAACCCCTTTTCTCAATCTCACTTGCTTTTTTAATAGTTGTTGTACATTTCCTTCTCAATATTTCTCTCTCTCTCTCTTCCTCTTAGGCTCCCTGTAATTTTCCTTTCTCCCTCCCTCTCTTTCTTTCACTTACCCTCCTTAATATTTCTCATTTGCTCTCTCCCTTCTCTCCCTCACTCTCCTCATATAATTCTCTCACTTTCTCTCTCCCTCTCCTCTTTCTATCCCACACTTCCTTCCTTTCTCATTTTCTCTCTCTCATTTTTGACTCATTCTCTTCTCCTCCCTCCCTCGTGTTCTATCTTCCATTACACTCTCTTCTATTTTT
>NW_018244731.1:0-351 GCF_001263595.1 Phalaenopsis equestris | reverse complement strand
TATATATATATATATTTGTGTGTGTGTGTGTGTTAATTTGGTCCTAAGGGTTCCGGTCCTATCTGAATTTTTAACGTGTAAAAAATCCTAGCCCAAATTCAACGCACATAACCTGATTAACATAAGGAATAATAATTATTCGTGTCTGAACTTGCATGTTGATCAACTTTTGATATATATATATATCTGTGTGAAAAAATATTACATCAGGACTCCGCACGTAGAGTTACGTGCTGAGTCCAATAAAATCACGCCACAAAGAATATTTTCGGTAACACAGGGGAATATATCTCTCGTGTTATTCAAGTGTTATTTAATGTTATTCATGTGTTATTGTGTTCTGGGAATATT
>NW_018244730.1:0-920 GCF_001263595.1 Phalaenopsis equestris | reverse complement strand
GAATGTTATAAATTCTTTAGTTTATTTAATTGATAACAAGTGATCTGTCTATTCCCAGGGGTTGTTGCATCACTTACAATGTTGTACTGGTTTATTTAAACTTTTTTATATGATATATAAGATCATTTGGGTCTCATACTTTTAAAATTAAAATATTTTTTTCCAAAACAATATATATACAAGATGGTGGTGACGCTGAGAGGAGCTCTGCTATGGTTTCCAAGGAGATGGTGACTCTCTGGGGCTGGGTAGTGATCAGTAGAGGGACTGTGGATGACATAGAGTGCTCTTCCTCAGGTTGGTTTCTACTTGGGTGGTTGTTTCTGTGGATTTACCCCTTCCCGAGTTCTTGGTTTTTCAAATATTACTGTTACATTGGGAGTTAAAGAGGAACTCTCATGGCAACACCTATTTATCTTGAAACCAATGTGCAATGGACAAGGGCCACCTATGCTGGTGTGGTTATCAAAGGAAAGGAAGCACTTCAAGATCCAGACCATTTGGTTTTCACCCAAAGTTTTCACGACACCCTAGCTGGTAAAGGTTCTGCCCCCTTCATTGACCCTGGTGGATTAAGGGATGGGGAGCATGCTATTTTTTTCACTGAACAAGATGTGTCTGAGATGAACTCTAAAGTTAGGTTCACTCTTATTGGGAAGCTCCGGCTGGGTACCCCAAAATGGAGCTAGTAAGAAATTTCTTTGAATCTCTATAGTTTATTGGGTCATGGCAGCTAGGGTTATTAGATGGTAGACATCTTTTATTACAGTTGACTGCTGAGGAAGATTATGCAAGGCTGTTTGCCAAGCAATCAGTAATGATAGCTGGTTCATTCATGAAAATTTTAAAATGGACTCTAGATTTTAACCCTAACAAGGATCCACCTGTGGTTCCAATTTGGTTTAAACTTCCAGGCCTCC
>NW_018244729.1:31653-40376 GCF_001263595.1 Phalaenopsis equestris | reverse complement strand
TAGATACATGATTTGAGATAAAGTGCTCTTTCATTTAAACTATGAAAATTATGGGGTCAGTTTGACTTCATCTTTTTCAAAACTAAAATTTTTTTTAAACGTCCTTCCGAAGCAGGCGACGGGATTTCAATTCCGATGACCGACAGCTTCTTACGGGCAAACCCCACACCAAAAATAGTGCCGACAATACTCCATCTAACCATTCTTTTAATCATCCATTTTATCATCAGAGGTAGTGGATCCACCTGATCGTGTCTGAGAATCCTAGGAGGATTTCCTTGTCTATCGTTGGTGAAGTTGTAGCAGCAGCCGCACTGAATAGTAATCCTCCCCTTTCCTCGCATCCATTTTCTTAGCTCGGAATAGGTCCTTTCCATAAGCAGGCCTGCTCGACCTCTATTTCTCAGGTCAAAAATGCAGTCGAGAATGCTTTGTTCATCACTTTCTGAGAAGACCTTGGTGTATAATTCCAACCCTTCTAATATGTTGATGAATCTCCCTTCCACTTCTTCGTAGAATTCAAAATTCCTTTTGTTTACTTTGCTTATTTTGTAGTATTTTCATATTGAGAGTCGGCAGCTATCGAGGATGTTCCCTCATTTCAACGACGACGAAAACCAAGTTGGTACTATTTTTATCTGCAGTAGAATGTACGACTTTGTGTCTAACGGGACGTATGGCTCTGTACCCCACAGGACATATGGCTCTGCATCCATCGGGACATATGACTCCGCATCCATCTGGTAATCAACGGTCTGAGATCCCTCATCAGTAGATGCATGCTCCTCTAAAGTGTTGTAGTGCTGTAGGTGTAGGACATTTCAGTCCGGGCACTCCACGAATGCCTCTGCAGCTGACACCCATGATGGTATCTCAACGTTGCTGGTAGGGCAACCTGTACATAGAACATCTGAAGCTGGTGGTATTTGCAGCTCTGTAACAAACCCGGACTCCTCATCTATAGCAGGCAAGCTGGAAGAGGTTTCTCTCATGCATGGATCATAAATGTTTCCTTCAGAAATAGGAGTAAGCAAGTTCCGCCTTTTTCTGACATCTTCTTTCTTCTCGTAAGAAAGCCATCTACATTCGAAGGCTAGCATTTCTGTGTTGAGTTCTTTGTAGTGGCATGTCTGGAAGTCTTCCATTATCGCAAGCAACTAGGCTTTCAGTTGGTGTAGCTATCATGGACGATGGGCGGCTGGACCCCTCCATCAGGTCCTGTTGTACCATCACTTTCTTTCCCTTCAGTGATGAATTGTCTTTGGTGCTCAACCTTTGCAGTAAGGGCAACCCTTCTTTTTCCCGTCAGATGGAAAAATCCATTAGAGGCCCCTCATTATCCATGTCGACTTGATTAAATTCTATGTTAAAGTCTATAGTGCCGCCCTGCGGCATTATATCCTTGTTGAGTGTGAGGTTCCAACCATCTTTAGGGGCAAAGATCAGGCTCTAGCCTGACATTTCTCTACATACGATAGGAAAAATGTTAGTGGGCTGAAACTTAGCATGAACAAGAACAAAACAAAGTATTTATTAAAGAAAATTTAAGTTTATTTTGGTAAAGAAGTCATTTATTTTTGTATGCATTTTGTTTAATTTAGTAGGATACTAAGTTTAAAATGAAAAAATTTAAGTGTATAATTTTCAAAAATTTTCATTATGTTGAGGTTAATCTTATTACAAAAATTTTGGACTCGGTAAGAGACATTTGGCCACGTAGATAACCCCAAAAATATCCAAATTTCAAAATTTAAAATTAAGCGATGGCAAGCAATGTCAGGTTATGTAGTATGTCTCCAGGTATCGACCGTTGATTGGTAGCATGGGTCTTTCACGCAAAAATCTATTAACTGGTAGGCTCTTCCTACATAGACCTTTTCAATGACAAATGGTCCCTCCCAAGTTAGCTCAAATTTTTCACCTATCTTGTGGCGTGCAAGAGTAGGCCTTTTGAGCACAAGTACGAGGTCACCAACTTTTAATGTCCTTGGGCAGACCAATTTTTCATGAGCTTGTACCATCTTTGCGTGGTAAAGTTTCAAGTGTTGTTGTGCTTCAAGTTATTTTCCCTCAAGACTCTCCAGTTCTTCAAGTATGAGTTCTGCACTTTCTTCTATTGTGAGTTGGTTGGCAACAACGACTCTGAGAGAAGACGTCTGAGTTTCTAACGAGAGCACGACCTCGAACCCGTACACGAGCATGTAGAGTGTACACTGAGTGGGAGTCCTGAACGTCTTTCGGTAGGCCCACAAGGCTTCTAACAGTTTGTTGTGCCAATCTCTTTTATTTTCGTCCAGTGTTTTCTTTAAAATCTGTACCAGTGTCTTGTTGAAGGCTTCAGCCAGGCCATTTGCTCTAGGATAGTAAATTTTAGAGTTTCTCCATTAGAGTATCTCTAGTCTATCCCATGCCTTTTGATAAAGTTGTTGATTTAGTGCTTTTGAAGGATGTCCCATTATTAGAAATTACTTCGTGCGGTACTCCAAAATGGTAGACGATTTGACTTTTGAGGAATTGAAGGACGTGTTGTATCATAACCTCTCTTAATGGTACTGCTTCTGCCCATTTGGAGAAGTAATCTGTAGCGGCAAGTATAAATCTTTGTCCTTTGGACGATGGAGGGCCTATCGGGCCTATTATGTCTGTGCCCCAACACTCAAATGACCATGAGGCAATGGTTGGGTGTAGCACATTCGGAGGCTAGTGCAAGATCACCCCATGCAATTGACACTAGATCTTCTAGCTGTATCCATGCAGTCGAACATCATTTCTGGCCAATAATATCGAAGTCTTTTGATTTTCAGTTTCATTTTCGGCCCTGACTGGTGAGTGCCACACAATTTGGTATGTACTTTTTTAACAATATTCTGTGCTTCAGCTTTGCTTAAACATCGTAGCCACATCTGGTCAAACAATCTCCTATAGAAAACATGACATACTAGAGCGTATGACATAACCCTTTTTGCAATGTGATGTGGTTCATACTTGTCCTCTGGTAGCTTTCCAGTATCCAAATATTCTATTAATGGCTTGTGCCAATGTTGATTGATGTCAGCAATCACAATCGTTGTTTATTCTTTTCCCTGCTTGTGTAGATTATCGAGGTTAATTTGAGACATAACTTATCTTCCTTGTACTGTGATTTCAATGGAATCCTCAAGGGGACATGCTAATTCCTTAGCGAGTTTTGCTAAAGCGTCAGCATGGGCATTATCTCCCCTAGGAATTCCATAGAAAGTCACGCTGGGGATCCATTCCAGCAGCTTCATCGTGTACTAATGATATTCTGCTAATCTTGGTTTCAAAAGCTTGTATTGTCCAGTGACTTGATGGATGAGGAGTTGTGAGTCACCATAGATGACAATGTTTGTTATATCCATTAAGATTGTCAATTCCAACCCGGTGATTAAAGCTTCATATTCTGCTTCATTGTTTGTGCACGGCTTTGTCAAGTGGCATGAGAACCTCAGCATACCCTTATCTGGCGTGATAAAGATCAAACTGATTCCTACTTTTCCTGGTATAACTGTGCCTGATCCTTTGTCTTTTCTTGCTGATGAAGCACCGTTAAAGTACATTTCCCAACATTATGCACTGGAGAATTCTATTTGTAGTATCTGCTCATCTGGTAACTTGTCATTGAGAGGGGACCCAGCTTGTAGTCGGTGTGCAATGAGAAAGTCTGCTAGAATCTGTCTCTTGATAGCACGGAGGGGAACAAAAGTTATGTCAAATTGTAATAAGATCATTTACCACTTTGCTAGACGTCCGAAGAGTGTTGGTCGGGTCATCAAATATTATAATGGGTTAACTTTTGAAATTAGGGTAATCTTATGAGAGAGCATGTAATGTCTAAGCTTTTGAGCCGCAAAAATTAACACTATACAATGCTTCTCAATGGGTAGATACCTTATCTCTGTCGGTATTAGACGACGACTCAAATAGTAGAGTACATTTTATTTACCCTCATCATTCACTTGGGCGAAGAGGGATCCAAGAGAGTTGTCCAAGGCCGCGGTATAAAGTATCAATGGTTTCCCTGGGATAGAGGCTGCCAAAACAGGAGGTTTCATTAAGTATTGTTTAACGTCCTCAAAGGCCCGCTGACATTTCTCTTGCCAAATGAATTTGGCATCCTTTTTAATTAGTGCCAAGAAGAGCTGACACCTACCTAAGAGATTAGAAATAAAGCATCTCAGATATGTCAACTTACCCTGAAAGGAATGTAGTTATTTCAAAGTTTTAGAAATGGTGGCTTTAATCTTATCTGGGTTGATCTCAATTCCCCGATGACAGACAATGAATCCTATAAAATTCCTGGAGGTAACGTCAAAGGCGCACTTTAAGGGATTCATTTTAAGGTTGTATCGTCATAATCATTCAAACACAATCCTCAAATCATACAAATGGTCTATTTTTTGTTTGTATTTGATGACCAAATCATCCACGTAGCATTCCCTTTGGTTGTGAAAGATGATGTCAAAAATCTTCGTCATTGCATGTTGATATGTTGCTCCAGCGTTCTTTAGGCCGAATGGCATTGCTGTGTAGCAGAAAATTCCAATCGGTGTTCTGAAGGCTGTACGTGCTACATCTTCAGGACCCATCTTGATTTGATTGTATCCTGACGATCTGTCCATGAAAGAGAAGATTTCATGTGTAGAATCGATATCCACCATCATTTCCAGTATTGGTAGTGGAAACTCATTTTTTGGGCATGCCTTGTTCAAATCTCTGAAGTCGACACAAACAGATTTGTCCATTTTTCTTCTTGACAAGTACAATGTTAGCTAACCATGTGGGGTATTGCTCTTCTTGTACAAAGTTGATATCCATTAATTTCTTCACCTCAGCGACGACCTGCTGCTCTATTTTAAGGTGCATTCTTATGGGAGCTTGTTTTATTGGGGACATATTCTTGTCCATCCCGAGTTGATGAACTGAAACCTCTGCTGATAGTTCTGGCATTTCGTCATAACTCCATGCGAAGCAATCTTTGAATTCAATTAATAATTTGATCAACTATAGAGATTCTTCATCGTTGAGTAGAGAACTTATAAATGTGGGTCGGGGTTATTCTTCCATCCCTAGGTTGATTTCCTTTAACTCATCAACAGTGGATTTAATTTAAGAGGGAAGACTAAACCTCAACCAGAAGTGAGGTCAACAATCGGTTGATCAGTTGAGCCATCCTCTATATTGAGGCAATCCTCATCTTACTCACTAGAAACAACCATACAAAATTCTGAATCATTGACTGGTCCGACTGTATCAAATCCTCTCTTTTGAATTTGGCCTCTTTTGAGTTGGGAGTTCAACTTTTAACATTCCATAATTTTTCAAAAAGTTGAACTTTATTTTTTGGCATTTGTTTCGGCAAGTGTCCCTGTTGAATTAAAATTTGTACATAAGACGAAAAGTAACCAAAAGGTAATTCCATTAACTCATTAGGATCATCATCCAAGTTTACATAATTTTCAAGATCATTAAAGGTAGAAGCATGGTAAATTGATCGGATTTGAATCAACACTATGGACTTCCTTGACCTCTAAACGCTTGACCCTTTCAGGGAGAATCGAAGTAAGGGTCATAGCATTCACATAGTGGTTTATCCGATCATACATCATCTCGTAATCACGCTTTTCTCTGCATCTTCTAAGTATATTTTGTACTAAGGTTTCTTCTGTTTTGTCATCATTATTTCATCTTCAAAACTATCTTCATCACTAATGTTGATGGTTGGCCTAGTCCGTTCAACGATTAAGCTTATTCTTCCATGAACACATCTCCGGCCTCGACCTCGGGTGCGCGAACTAAAAGAACCTCCACCAAATTGTTGTAAAGGAGTGGTGGAAGATCACTGAAACAAAATTGAATGGCCTCCTCTTTGCGATTTTTCTGAATCTTCACTTTTATTTGTTGTGATTTCATCAGAGAAGATAGTTTTCTTTGGAGGTGTGTAGTAGGCAGCATCTTCATGAATACCAACTTCATGCACTGAAAACGGTTGTAGATCTCCTTTGATATAATGTTCTTGTCCTTCTTTATAATAATTGATGCACTAGTGTAGAGATGATGGAACCATGTTGTGTTCATGAATCCATGGTCGACTCAGTAGAGCGTTGAAAGAGGTCTCAGCGTCGATGATATGAAACTTGGTGGTTGTTGCTAGTTCTCCAACCTTCATAAACAGTGTCTTTCCTATTATGTATACTTTCCCCATTTCCGTTGCTACCGTGGCCCTATGAAATCGATCGATATATATTTCGACACAACATAGGTCATCGAAAGGATCTCGGGCAGCTCACCAAAGCACGAAAGCCAGAATCTCTTAGAAAATGACACTAACCCGTCCATTTTGGATCCAATTCGGGATTTTCCTTAGGAGGTATCGGGAAGGAATTGGAATGTAAGAATATCGATTCATATAGAAGAAAAGGTTCTCTATTGATTCAAATAGATCCAGGGGCTCTCTCTCCCTTTTGGTTAAATCCTCTTAGCATCATTTTATTGATTGTAAGCTCCTGAGCTTCAATGTCTAAAAAAGCCAATGTCTGTAGACTCATGAAGTTGAAAGATGCTCCAGGATATACTAGAACTCTGGACAATACAAATCTATCGATATTAACGGAGATGTAGAGTGGACGGTTATGGTCGGCGGTACTGGGCAACAAATCTTCATCTATGACCCAGGCTGTTCTTTCAATAAGCAAACTTCATCTAAGGATGTGCTGGCAACTGGGCTAAGCAAATCTCTGGGTCAAGCAAAGCTGTAACCAGAGACTCTCTCATCTCATTTGATAGGATCAGAGCATCCTAGATGCTTAATCGGGCTGGCAAGTTCTTAAGATGAGCTAGCACATTATAATCCACTTTGTATGTGATCCTCCAATTTTCTCTTGGTTGTGTGGTTCTTCCACTGGTGGAGGTGGAGGTAGCTCTTCTTGAGTTATTATCTATCTTCCTTTATCTACTGGAGCTAATCTCAAGGGTAACACTCTCCCGCTCCTTAAGTATACTTCTGTAATTTTTTCTTCTTGAGGTACCTTTATTGAATCTTCCAGTGTTTCTTCTTTGTCAGAAAGATCTAAGTTGATGGTAAGTGGTGCACCCTAGCGCTCGAGGATTGGTTCCTCACTCCCAGTGTTGTTGTAGCTGGTATTGATGTTATCTTCTTCAGTCTTATTAGAGATCTTGTCCAGCTCAAGTACGATTTGAGGATCATTTTGGGAATCAAGATTGAAGCTAGATTGGCCAAAATAACAACCATTATATTCATAAGACCCCGGAGGGACAAAAAGATAATCATATAAAGTCAAGGGTTCGAGGACTTTCTTCCCCAAATATGAGACAACCAATCTAGTAGAGGTAGCCCTACCCTACCCCCCGTGCTATCAATCTTTGTGGTAGTGTTCTTCTTCCTCTTTATCCTTGACGATGACGAATCTTGTGGCGAAATCTTCATCTCGGGCTTGACAAGCTGAAGATTCTGAATGGAGGCTTGTTTTGATGTGTTCTGGATTCAATATTTTCTTGGATGATTTTATCCAAATTTCATTCCATTCATCTTTTTTGATATATGCAGAAGATTGTTTCAATGAATCTTGGATTTGGTTTAGGACCCTCTTCAGCTTGTTCCAAGTCGTACTCCATCCATCTTCTCCAATATATGGAACAATCAGAGAGATTGGCTCAGCCGAAATTACATTAATAGAACCTTTTTCAAGTTCTTTTTAAATATTCTTTTCGGATCATTATATTTCCCAGCTAGCCACCAGGTCACCTCTGGCTAGCCACTCCAGTCACCAGAAAGCTCAAATTCGATTAGACCTTCTCATACACCTAAAATATAATATTTTTAGACACATTTTTATACATATTTTTGAGATATTGTGCTTTAATGGAAGATAATTCTGTGTTTTTCTTGTAGATAAAAGTAAAAATGAAAAAAATGCTTAAAGGAGTAAAAAATGATCAAATTTGAAGCAAAAATGTAAAAAATTGTGCAAAAGAGTTTTGGCGCCTAAGCACCAGATCCGGCGCTTAAGCGTCAGTTAAATAGAGAAGGCTGTGCCTAAGCGCCGAGACCCCGCTTTTATGCGCCAGTGGTAGTTACTAGACGAGTAAATTCTATTTTCACGAATTTTGAAGAGGTTTTTGAGGCACCCATTAGCTTAATAGGTGGTTGTAACCAGCATGGACGAAAATTATCATGAAAGGATGCGTCTCTTGGTCAAATACATCGAATCAAGACACATTTTGAAGAGATCCCAAGGCACCTCTTAGAAAAATATAAAAGAAAGAAGAGAGGACTTAGAAAAGAAAAGAATCCTGAAAATATTGGCAAGTTGTGAAAGTTCTTCTTTGGGGAGTTAGTTCGGAGAGATTTTCAGGAACTACTTTTTATTTACTTTATCTTTTTTGTTATTTTGTTTTGAGTGATTGTAAAAGAGAAGAGATTCAAAGGAACTTTAAGAGTTTGGTGGAGGACTTGAGATAAGTTTTTATCTTTTTTTTTTAGACTACTTTTGGTTTTAATTAAGACTTGTTGTTGGTTTGACAATGATTTCTTCTTTTAAACTAAAGTGTGGTTTTATTTTATCCATGAATTCTGATTAGTTTTCTCTATCTTTCTTCTTAAAATGATAAGTAATTAAGTTTTGGATGGAAGTTGTGGAGAGTATTGATCTTTAATGTTGGAAGAAGTTGTGATGATTTAAATC
>NW_018244729.1:28546-31559 GCF_001263595.1 Phalaenopsis equestris | reverse complement strand
GAGGTTGTATGAACGAGAATGTAGTTCATATGATTGAGTGCAAATAAATAGGAAAATATTCATTGATGGGTGTAGAGTTAGAGGACTTTAAAATGACAGGTTAAAGCCCCCAACTTGGTTTATTATTTTAGGTTCTGATACGAGAATGTTAGTCCCTAGGTGGTGGGAATCGAGGGAACTCTAGCGTGAGAGCTAATATCTTCTTTGCCTAGTCGGTCTTTAGAACTATTTGAATTTTAAATTAGCCAATGTTCTTTATAGCATCTCTAGTAAGGGTAAAAAATATTATTGCTCATATTTGGTACAACATAATTTACAGACTTCCACAACAGAAATCCTATACTTTCATGATAAGAAGAAATATATTTTCATATTAAATACTCATAAGTACTTTTCTTCTACAAAAAATTTTAATTATCTTTTTAAGTTGTTACTGTTTCGTTAAAATATCAAAAATACCAAAAATATTTAAATTTTAAATTCCTACGAAAATCATCTTTAGTTTAAGTATAAAAGATGCATATTACAAAATTTTCTCCGTGGATTCGATATTCAGGTCTTAATCAAAAAGTCTTATATTACTTGATAATTATATGTATACTTGCGTAGTATCCCAATATAAATATATATAATTTAAAAAGTTAATTCTTATTTTTCTTCAGGATCAATTTTTTGGTTTTGTTGCAAAATAAGGAAATATAAGTGAAAAATACCATCAGAACTATTGCAATACTATGTATAAGCATTAAGTCGAGATCAAGTTTTTGGCGCCAATGCTGGGGAAAAAAACTATGTAAATTTTTATTTTTAGAAAGTCTTATTTAAACTTTAAATATTCTATCTTATTTTGCATATTTTAATTTTATTTTATTTTATTTGCTGTTAATGTATGTGTAGTTCAGGTTCTGAAGGACTAGTGCCCTATGATTTTGAATTAGAAAGAACTATTAGAAAATCACAAAAACCAAAAAAATATAAATCTTGAAAAATCTAAAAAAATTACAAAAATGACAAATCAAAATAATCAAAATGCTTAAATTCATCAAGAGTTTAGAGCTTTAAGAGATTATGCCAACCCTACTGTTGATGAACTTCAACGATGGTGTTTCAAATGATGCCATAAGACTTAGGTTATTTTCTTTCTCACTGAGGGATAAAGCTAAGATGTGGTTGAATTTATGAGCACTTGGATCTATCAGAACTTAGGGTGCTTTAGCACAAAAATTCCTTGCTAAATATTTTCCACCATCAAAAACTGAAAAGCTTAGAAATGATATTACATCTTTTAATCAGTTTGAAGGGGAATCTATTTATGAAGCATGAGAAGATTTAAAGAACTTTTAAGAAAGTTTTCACACCATGATATACCAGATTGGTTAATAATTCAAACCTTTTATAATGGATTAATTGGTTCTCTTAGATCTATTATCGATGCCGTTGCTGGTGGTTCATTGATGTCAAAACCATTTCATGATGCTTATGCCTTAATTGAATAGATGGATACCATTAATTTCTAATGACCTTATGAGAAGGTAAATCCTAAGAATGTAGGTGAATCCAAAGAAAGTAGCCAATATTCATGAAATTGATGCATTTACTATGTTAGCAAATAAAGCTGCTACAATTTAAAGGAAATTAGACCAATTTGGAATGAATTTTTCTCAAACAATTTCCTTGATTGAAGAGAATTCATTAGGCCAAATGGTATATTCTCAAAAATCATTAGAAAGTTTGAATGTCATAAATAATAAGCAGAATAACCCATATTCCAATTATTATAACCCATGTTGGAAGAACCATCCCAACTTTAACTGGAATAACAATTCGGGTGGTAAAAATCAACAATGGAGGAACAACTAAGTAAACATAAGTAACCACATTGGGAAACTGGAACAACCAAGGGAATAATAATTATATCTACTTATCCTCCGGGAATCAACAATAATACACAATTTAAGGATAAGAAGTTTTCTATAGAAGAAGTGGTATTACAAATGGGTAATCAGTTACAAAGTCAAGGAGCTATAATTAGAAATATTGAGAATAAACTTGGGCAAATTGCAAGTTCATTAAGTAATAGATCCCAAGGAACACTTCCTAGTAATACTGAATCAAATCCAAAAGACTAGAATAAAGATCAAGTTAAAGTCGTACAACTTAAAAGCGAAAGAGTTGGAAGGTAGGGTTCAAAAAGAGATTGAAGTAGAGAGAGAAGAAATTGAAGAATCAAAGAGGACACTCCAAAATATTCTGAAAGTCCTATTTATCCAGCAAAAATTGGTTTAGAAAAACCACCGCCTCCATTTCCTCAAAGAATTCAACAACAGAAGTTGGATAATCAATTTTCAAAATTTTTGGAAATATTTAAGAAGCTTACAATCAATATTCCATTTGCTGAAGCCTTAGAAAAAATGCCAAGCTATGTAAAATTTATGAAGGATATTCTCAACAGAAAAGGAAGTTCGAAGACAATGAGACTTTTGCACTTAGAGAGGAGTACAGTGCTATAATTCAGAAGAAACTTCTTGAAAAGCTTAAAGATCCTGGTAGCTTTACAATTCCATGTACAATAGGAGATAGATTTTATGAGAAAGCTTTATGTGATTTTAGTGCCAGCATTAACCTTATGCCATTATCAAAAATTTATGAAGGATATTCTCAACAGAAAAGGAAGTTCGAAGACAATGAGACTTTTGCACTTAGAGAGGAGTACAGTGCTATAATTCAGAAGAAACTTCTTGAAAAGCTTAAAGATCCTGGTAGCTTTACAATTCCATGTACAATAGGAGATAGATTTTATGAGAAAGCTTTATGTGATTTTAGTGCCAGCATTAACCTTATGCCATTATCAAAATTTTAAAGATTGGGATTAGGAGAAATAACCCCTACTACTGTAACTCTACAGTTAGCAGATCGTTCAATAACCTATCTTAAAGGAGTTATAGAAGATGTCCTAGTGAAAGTGGATCAATTTATCTTTCCTGTTGATTTCATTGTGCTAGATATGGAGGAA
>NW_018244729.1:0-28406 GCF_001263595.1 Phalaenopsis equestris | reverse complement strand
AAGAGGAATTAGATCAATGTGTAAACCTTTTTAAGGAAGATTCAAGTTATGTTAAAGAAAGTTTTGAAATTTTTGACACGATAGATAAATATCAATCATTTTGTCCATCTATTGAAAAACCTCCATAACTTGAGTTGAAATTACTTTTTGAACCTTTAAAATATGCCTTTATAGGAGATTCCTCTACTTTACCTATTATAATTTCCTCGAAGTTAATAAAGGAAGAAGAAGAAAGGCTGATGAAAATTCTGAAAAATTTTAAGAAAGCCTTTAGATGGACAATTGCTGATATTAAAGGAATCAGCCCTTCAACTTGTATGCATAGATTCATATGGAAGAGAACTGCAAACCTAGGGCTGATCCTCAAACGAGATTTTATCTTATTATGAAAGAAGTTGTTAAGAAAGAAATTTTAAAGTGGTTAGATGCTGGAATTATCTACCTTATTTAAGATAGTGCATGAGTTAGTCCAATTCACTGCGTACCTAAGAAAGGAGGAGTGACTGTGACTTTTAGTGAACATAATGATTTAATACCTACTAGATAAGTTATAGATTGGCGAATATGCATTGATTATAGAAAATTAAATCTTGCCACTAGTTAAGATCATTTTCCACTACCCTTTATAGATCAAATGATGGATAGACTAGCTGGGCACAAATACTTTTATTTTCTGGATGGATATATCGGTTATCACCAAATTTAAATATCTCCTGACGTTCAAGAAAAAACAACATTTACCAGTCCTTATGGTACTTTTGCTTTTAGAAGAATGCCCTTTGGTTTATGTAATGCCCCTGATATATTTCAAAGATGTATGATGACAATTTTTAGTGATTTAATTGAAAAAGGGATTGAAGTCTTTATGGATGACTTTTCAGTGTTTGGAACTTTATTTGAATCATTTTTAGAACATTTATCTAAAGTTCTAAAGCACTGCGAAGAAACAAATTTGGTCCTTAATTGAAAAAAAATGCCAATTTATGATAGCAGGAGGAATTATATTAAGTCATCAAATATCAGAAAATGGTATGGAAGTAGATCCTGCTAAAATTCAAGTGATCGCTAATTTACCTTATCCAACAAATGTAAGAGAAATTAGGAGTTTTTTAGGACATGCTGTATTCTACAGACGATATATTAAGGACTTTTTACTGGAGAAAGATGCAATTTTAAATTTTGATGAGGAATGCCTAAAAGCTTTTAAATTATTAAAAGAAAAATTATTCACTACACCAATTATAGTTTCACTCAATTGGGAAAAACATTTTGAACTTATGTGTGATGCAAGTGATTATGCTATTAAAGCTGTTTTAAGATAAATATATGATAAAATTTTCAAAGTTATTTACTATGCTAATAAAACTCTTAATGAAACTAAAATTAATTATACAACAACTGAAAAAGAGTTTTTAACAATAGTATATGCCTTTGATAAATTTAGATCATATTTGATTGGAACTCATTATATTGTACATACATATCATTCTACTATTAAGTACTTAATTAAAAAGAAGGATACTAAACCAAAACTTATAAGATGGCTTCTTCTTTTACAAGAATTTGATTTTGAAATAGTAGATTGGAAGGAAACTGAAAATCAAATTACTGATCATTTTTCCAGTCTTGAATTAGAAAAACCACTCTATTTTGAAAAAGAAATAAATGAACATTTTTCAGATGAGAAATTGTTCACTGTAAATGAGTGGCGTGTTCCATGGTATGCCGACATTGTGAACTATATTGTTAGTGATCTTAAACCCTATGATATGAGATATCAACAAATGAGGAAATTTATTTCTGAAACTAAAACTTATTTTTGGGATGACCTATATTTATACGAAGATGTGTACCATTAGAAGAAACTTATGAAATTATCCAAAAATGTCATAATTCGGATTTTGGGGGACATTTCGGTGTTGATAAAATAACATACAAATATTACAATATGGATTTTATTGGCCTACAATTTTTAGAGATGTTAATGCTTATATCAAAACTTATGAAAGATTTCAAAGAGTAGGCAATATTTCTAGAAGAAATGAGATGCCCCTCAATTATATGCTAGAAGTTGAAATATTTGATGTTTGGGGATTAGGTTTTATGGGACCATTTATACCATCTTTTGGAAATTTATATATTTTGTTAGCAGTGGAATATGTATCCAAATGGATAGAAGTTGTTACTTTACCTCGATGTGATGCTTAAAGTGTTGCAAAATTTTTGAAAATGAACATATTTTGTAGATTTGGCATTCCGAGAGTTATCATTACTGATGGGGGAAGTCATTTTAAAAATGTCATTATGGAGAAGTTATTTAAGAATTATCATATAAATTAATGGATTTCTACGGCTTATCATCCTTAGATAAGTGGTTTGGCTGAATTATCCAATCAGAAAATTAAAAGAATTATGGAAAAATCTATGAATCCAACAAAAATGGATTGGCAGTCAAACTTGACTATGTTTTATGGGGTTATAGGACTGCATATAGAACTCCTATAGGAATGTCCCCATATAGGCTGATATTTGGGATAGCTTGTCACTTACCAGTTGAACTTGAGCATAAAACATATTGGGCTATTAAAGAGTTCAATTAAAATTTAAAAGATGTTGGTGAGAAAAGATTGTTACAATTAAATGAGCTTGAAGAGACAAGGAATGAATCTTATGAGAGTGCTAAGATTTATAAAGAATAGATAAAATTGTGGCATGATCGAAAGATTCTTACTAAAAATTTTCAGTCAGGGTAACAAGTTTTTCTATATAATGCAAGTTTAAGATTATTTCCAGGCAAACTTAAGTCTAGGTGGATGGGCCAACTTGTTGTGTTAAAAATTTATCCTTATGGAGCTGTGGATATTAAAGATCCTAATTCTGAGAAAATTTTTAAAGTAATTGGACATAGATTGAAACCTTATTATATATGGAATAAGCATAAATATAATGATGGAATGATGTTGGTTCATTAAGAATGAGCACTGGTTACATCGCGCTGATGATATAAAACCAAGCGCTTTGTGGGAGGCAACCCATAATTATCAGTATGTTTTTGCTTTGATTATTATTTTGAGTCTGATTAAGAAATTTGGGTAGTATTTTTGAGTGAGTTTATTATGTTCTAGTAATGATTTTTAGACTTTATTTAGTGACCTAGACATGTTAGAATAAGAATTTGGACCTTAAGTTGACTGGTGCAAAAATATGCACTGGCGCTTAAGCGCGACAATTTAATCACATGTGCAAATTTTGATTTCTAGGTGTAATAAAAATTTAGTTGGAATAAACGTGTCTTGGTAGTTTCTAGCCGTGCCTAGAAGTTATGAAGGGGAATTAGGCCTATAAATAGAAGGGGTTTGTGAAGGAATTTCACCCCGAAGTATTTTTAGCCCTACAAGTTTGAGAAAGAGAGAGATTTAGAGAAAATGTCTTCATGCGAGATGGATTTAAAGAAGAAGGAAAAAGCCATGAGGAAGAAGTTCATTAGTGAAAGTGCATAGGAGATGTATAACGATTTCTTAGTCGTTAATATTGAAGGAATAGAAGAGAAGATCAACAAGATAGAGAATACTATATCTATTTTAGAGACTAAGGTTCTTGAATTGCATGCTCATCTAGAACATATTGGGTGGCAACTTAAGATGCAATTCAGTAATTTTTGTTATATAGAGGAAGGGGATAAGGCGATGTTCCTTAAGCAAAAGTGAATTGAAGATGATAGTATTAAAGCTCGTCACCACCGACCGTTTTATCAACTCTATATTCCTGGAGAGACTAATGAAAGACAGGAATTTGTTCCTTCAAATGAAGAATGAAATTAAGTTTAGTGCTAGAATTTGTGTGTTAGAAGTTGTTGCTTTCATGTGGTTTAGTGTTTAAGTCTTATTTTTAGTATTTATGACTTCTTATATGTGTTAATTGTGAAATGATTGTTGTGTATTTGTATTTAGGAAAATTTTCTCATCCAAAACTATTTAGAGTGAGAATTAAGTGTTTAAAGGTATTTGTACTTGTTTATGAATTAATATAAGTTTGTTTGTGTGAAAATTTGTGTTATTTTTAGCCTTGAATTGAAATAGTTATTATGGAGAATTAGAGAGAAGGGAGTTATAGGAAGTAAAAATAGTCATTTAAGTGCTATGAGACCATTTAGGGGTGGTTTACTTAGGCTAATAATGCATTTTACTTATAATTAAAAATTTCAAAAATTATGCACTAGCGCATAAGCGCCACATCTCATGCTTAAACGCAAGCCAACCCAGGAGGCAGGCGCCTAAGCGCCACATCAGTTCACGAAAACCGGTTCACAAATGATTAAAAGTGAATTTTAGGTCCGGAAATGCCATTTTTAATGCCTCCTATCGTCTTGACCAACTCAAGTTTGTGATTTTAAGGGCCAGGGCAAGTTAGTGAAATTTGTGGATTTCTTGGTGGAATCAAGTGAGATTTGCTAGACCTAAGTTTCTTGAGGTAAGAGCTTTACTTCTATTGAAAAATTTTAGATTTTCACCATATATTTTAAGCACATTTGGAAGATTTTGAAAATTTACTATTCAAGGTGAAAGGTGAAGAAAAATCTATGGAAATTGCTTAGGATGTCTAGTTAGTGCTTTTCGAAGTTTGGTTTAGTGATTTAAACTAGATTTTTAAAGTTATTTTTGGAATTTATAAAATTTGTAGAATGGCACCAAGAATGAAAAGGAGCAGAGGAAAGAACCCATTTGATTCAAGAATATTTGTTAGTTCAAAAGCTTAGGATCGATATAGTGACGCTCTACAGTCACGAAAATTGATTCAGGAGCGATGTTTCAAGAGTCCATGTGGAGAAGTGGAAGACCAGATAGTCCACCAACAGTGTGAAGAGTTCTGTTGTTTCTCTGCTATCACAGTGATTTCTGTTGTGAGGGAGTGTTATGCAAATCTTCTAGAGGCTGAGAATGATCGAGTTATGGTTAGAGGGAAGTTGGTACCTTTTACTCTAGAGGTAATCAACTTGTTTTACCATTTACCACAGAAGTCTTTATGTTTTTATTCAAATTATAGTCCTACAAAAGTGGAGTTAGACAATATTATTTCATACTTGACTATTGGAAGAGAACTTTGGCAGATTACCAATGAGAGGAGAGTAAATTTGCCAACTTCAAAGCTATGTGCACCTTCAAAGACCTGGCGTCTGCTTCCAACCAATCATCTTAGTGAAGTGACTAGAGAGAGAGCGACGTTGAATTATTGTATTCAGGAGGGAAAGCCCATCAACATAGGGGCTTTGATCTATCAGATCTATCACACTATCTCAGACTATCATCAGTTCAGCTGTTGTTGTTACTACTGCAGGTATGGGAGTTGCTTCCTTGATATTTTCTTTATGCGAGCAGGCTGGAGTTAAGTATGATAGTTGGGAGGAAGTTCTGTTACCTCTAAAGCCCATCATGAAGGTGAATGTGAAGAATTATTCTGAACATTAAATTTTTGGCTGGAGAGGAGGATTTTCCAAAAGTTATGGATTAGAGACGTCAACTACATCTTCATCTAGACCATCTACTTCACGTGCTTCTACATCTAGAGGTGTTACCAAGACTCAGGATAAGTTACTGTAGAAGATGATGGATAATATCAATTTTACCGCTGATAAGGTACAAAATTTGGAGTGTTTTGCAGATCATACTAATAGTTATAATAGAAGGAAGAGTTATTATGAAGAGAAATTCCCCTCATCTTTGTAGAGCCTGATTTCAGGTAAACCAGGAGTGCAATTTCCTCCATATCCTTGATATCCTGATTATGAGCCTACAGAAAAATGGTAGAGCGGTGATTCTGAGGATGAAGAGTAGAGCTGAGAGATTCATTTTATGATTGTAATATGATGTGAACTATGTGGTCTGAGCTTGCTACATTTGCATCTATGTGTTGTCTTCGACTATGTTGTGTTTTGGACGTTTATGTTTTATTATTATGACGTTTGTGGTAGTTAATATTTTATTTTTAAATTTTAGGGTAGTAATTTTTTTTGTGTTTAGTATTGTGATTTAATTAGTTTAGAACTTAACTTAATTTCATAGCTGTTATAAAGTAGAAAATCTTGCTAGCTTAGATCTTAAACTTGAAATTCAAAAACTACTGCCCTGTATTTTCTCTTATAATGTTAGTGTGTTGTTTGCTTTTAAACCCACTATTTAGAAGTCTATTGAATCTCTACATGTTAAACTAAATTGAAAATATAGAAAATTTGATCAAAAATTAATTTTACTCCTATCTTTAGTTTTATACTTATATAATTAGGATGTTAAAATTCTTGTTAGCATGTTATTTTTAAATTTTCATTCTTGCTTATATATATATCTAATGTTATACTGTGCATAAGCATTGATTCGAGATCATTATGTCCTAGCAATCGGTGGTACGGGCAATAATTTGTTTGATCCTTCTTGTGGACCTCTTCGGGTTTCTTCAGATCTGGTAGTCTGAACTCAGGCTTCTTCATCAGATTTCTGAACATTTTTTATACGACTTCATCTTTGAAAGAATACACCATTTTCTGTCGTTCTATTATTCCCTGTTCGAGGTGATCCTTCTTGAGACGGTCTCTGGCAAGACTGACTATTATGTTTTTGAGTCTGCTGTGATGAAGATTGATGAGGATTTTTTGCATATATATTCATTGGTTGTTTCCCTTTGTCGATGGTAATTATTGTTCCTGACTTCTTTTCAAACACTCTGGTTGCCTTGTACTTCTCGTGTGAATCCGTATGTTTGATTTATTCTTGAAGACTGCTGGCTTTATTGAGTAGCTTCTTGAAGGATTTGATGATGAGTCCCTTGAGCATGAAAGCTACTGGCCCATGGATGTTTTTGAGTAAGATCTCAACCACATGGTGTTCCTGTAGTTGAGGTTCACACTTCATGCTAAGGTTTCTCCACCTCAAGATGTAATCCACCAAAGTCTTGTTTGGCTTTTGTCTTTCCATCATGAGCTCTCCTATAGAGACATGGTGTTAAGCTCCGACAAATCTCTTCACAAATAATTGTTCCAGCTCAGCAAATGTCTAACTAATCCTTTGGGCAAATCGGCATAGCAATCGAAGGCAATCCCTGACAAGCTACTGCGAACTATTTGAAGAGTAAAGCTTCACTATTTCTTATGTTGCCACAACTAACTCAGAAATATGCTACATGTTGTCTGGGATTTCCAGTCTCATCAAATAACTTGATGTTCGGGGACACGATACCCTTAGGGAAGGGTATGACATCGAATTCCTCTGGATAGGGTCTACCCTTTAAAATTAATGAACCACCCTTAGATTGGGTTAAGGCCTCTCGAACATGCTTGACCATTTGTTTAAATTCCTCCTCCGACATGGTGCTTGTTGGAGAATCCTTCCTTTGTTGTTCATCTCTGTTAGCTGAGGCAACTTCTCTTCTTTCATCTATAATGTGTATAATTTCTAGTTGGTTGACCTCTGGACAGGCTAAGATTGTCCTTGAATTGTGGCCATAACAATCATGACTGTGGCCAATTCTCTTATTCTTTTCTCCAATTGGCTAACTTGCTCATCCCTTAGGAGGATAGCCCTACGCAGCTCACCAACAGCGTTCTCATTGATGAGAGGTGGAGCCTCTCATGCAGATGTAGTGGCTCTGGTTTTGATAACATGGAAATCCATGAAATCCTCTTTGAGGTAATCATTACAGTCAAAGTCTTCATCATCATCAATGGAGACTCTATGTTCCGGAGCCAACTCAAAAATCTTGACTTAGAGCTTTTGAAATTTTTCTTTAATTATTGATTCCTGAATTGCTTAAGATTTGGAGGACCCTGCTCCTCCTCCTCTTGTTCTTCCATCTCGCTGGCAATTGAAACGATAATGTCAAATACTTCGAAGCCTGGATTCATTACATGATCTTGCCCTGTAGGCTCACTGGACTGTATCGGTACAACGACCTTGAGTATCTACACTTTCTTTTTTAACGGTGATGTCTTGAGATGAAGTGCCTCAGTAGAAACATCGGTATGTCAAAGATAAGTATGCTCCCCATGGTGCAGACCAACTACAGTACTGGGCAATTTCCTCATCTGCTCCTTTGAAACTTTAGGAATGTCTTTGAAGTGGGTGATCGGTAGAATTCTTGGACCGAATCTTGACTTAACCGGTCGACGACCTGTAGTCCTGGTAGCGGTAGAATCGATGGTAACTATGGTGATATCAAGTCTGCTTCCCAAGCGAAACCAGACGAAGATGCGAGTAGGCAAATTTTTAGTTAACTTTCGAGATCGTTTGGAGAGTCTAATGTCTTTTGAAATCACTTTCTTCATTCAAGGGGATGTTGCATGCCCTACTCATTTAAGTAATAAATTGACTGAACAACCCTCTTTAGCAGCTAGCCTGTGAAAAACTGAACTGACTCGGGTGATAGGAGCAGGCTTCTTCCTCTCCTCACCTTGTCCTTGAAGAGATAGTAATGAAGCGATGATTCTCTGGATACTTTCATACCCATCGGTATCCATTAAAGGATGGAATCTACTTCCCCGCAGAAGCGGATAGGTTTCCAGTAATTCTGACTCATCCTGGTGGGGATCTTCCTTAACAGGTATCTCCTCAGGAGCCTGGGCTTTAGTGGCCCTCCGAACTCTCGTGTTGCGGTTTCTCCTTTGAGTTTGGGTTAGTGGCGCAGTCTTTGAACTTGATCCGATTACGAACACTGATGGTGGGACAGCTAATCCCTTAGTCGGGTCTTTAATACATATTACTTCTTTCCCCTTAGCAGTAGCGGGAACAACAAGATTTGTAATTGTTGTCGGAGTGGCAACAGTAGTCTTGGCCTTCTTATATGAAGGGAAGTCCTGAAGACAGTTTTGGTTGAGCTCAATAGATGGCTCTTGAACTTCTGGAGCGATGACCTTCATTATGACAAACGACGCTTTCCCGAGGATAACCTCGAGGTCTTCAAATCCGGCTCTGAACTTAATGGTAGGAGCAACATTGCCAGCTTCATCGCTTATCGACAAGTTGCAAGAAAAGTCAGTTTTGGGTAGGCCATTGTAGCAGATTTAAAAAAGAAAGCTATAGGGTTAGTTATACGGCCAAAACCTTGTAATCTTAGTGCAAGCACTGAAAATTAACAGAGGTCAATCTGTAGACCGGGTAAGTCTTAATTTGTGTGAATTTTTAAATTTTTTAGTAAAAAGGTAATTTAAAAGTAGAAAAATTTAATTAATTTTGAAGCGCACGCAGCACAACATGATTTGATTTAATTTGCAAAATAGCAATTTAAAGTTGAAAGGGAGATGTAAAATGTTTAGGACCCAGTGTGGGACCTATTTAGCAACATACAATGCCCAAGTGGAACTAGCCCACCAACACACCTATTGGGGGTCCGACCCCACAAGAAGATTAAAAGAGTCCTTAATGGCCTCCCGAACCCCTCTGTTCAAAGGTGATTGAACAAACAGTCCTGAAGTCCAAGGAGTTGGTCGTACTTTCCCAAGATAGAAATGGGTAAATTATGTCAACAGAAGAAGAGTAATTTAGTCCATGAGGGACATGACCACATTACCGATGTGTGAAGATAATATTTTCTTATTTAAATGGAGAGAAAAGCTTGTCCCCAGTGGAGTCGCCATAAGCTATTGACATTATTTTTATTGGAGGAGTTGCCCGTAAGAAGCTTTCAATCACCGGAAATGAAATCCCGTCACTTGCTTTGGAAGGACATTTTAATGTTTAGAAAAATATAAAATCAAACTGACCCCATAATTTTCATAGTTTAATTGAAAGAGCGCTGTACCTCAAACCCTATATCTATCTCAAAGGATAAACACAAGACTTGAGGACGAGGCTCAATCAAATAAACTAAGAAATATATGACGTCCATTTGGTCTGCAAAATCATTTTATTTGCCGACAATTTCCCCTATTTAATATGAAGAATTAAATAGGGTTTATATTAAGCTGGGTTCGGAGGAGCTTCTTATAAGGGCAAGCCCCTAAAGTTAATTACATCTTAAATGACCGAAGTCACGTAAGAAAAATCTCAATAAAAATCATGAAATATTTTCTTCAAGGATTTCAAAAGGACAGGACTTTTCAACGAAATCGGACAAAGAGGCGTGTCATGGCATTGACTCAAATTTGGAGCATTTTGATTTTGGAATCTAAAGGAGGAAGAACTAGGGGATGTCATAGATCCGAAGGAGAACCTCAGTGACTTGCCAATCTATCCTATTGTTTGGCTTTAATTTTGGGAGAAATTATTTAAAATTTCATCCTGCCAATTTTTATTAATTTAGGTTATACGTTTACGTGATACGATCACACAAATAGCCCGGAAGATGTGAGGGTTTAGGTCGTGACAAACGACAAACAAGGAATTTAAGACGAGTTAGGGCTTATACTGTATAGCAGGTCTATACAAATGCCTAAAGGTAGGTTGAGGATTTATGTTGCATGAGCAAACAACCTTGAATTCCTATGGATTGGTTATTTAAGTCTAAGGAAAGAAGTTGGTTTAGTTGGGGAAGACATGTTTAGCTGTTGAAGATTGTTGTACTGCCCACCATGCTAGCTGCAGGCTCCTTGCCGCGACGAGTTTAAGATAATGTGTCGAGTCATGATGTCAAATCAGGTGTTTCCTATGGTTATCTTTATTTAAATATTATGGGGAATGTTAAAGTTGATTAGAGTGACACTGGTTTTGATTCTACGGTTCTCTCATTTCAGCACCACTATTTTTCTTTGGATTCACTTAGTCCAAATAAATTTACTAAACTCAACTTAAGGAGTTCCATTATTTCATTTAGACCCTGGGAATTCTCGTTAGCAACCGTAGATTACCTCCTCTGAGGGATTTCCAATCATCCGATAGAGACGTCTTAATTTAGTTGTAGTTATTGTTTTGTGTGATGTTTTTGATTAAATTTTGAGTTGTTTTATATTTTGAATATTGTGGAGGTGAATTTTATCTTGGTTGATTTTAATTTTAGTTTTGGGTTTTTGTTTTGTGACTATCCTAATAGTTTTTGGTTTTTATGCAGGGTGGCATTGTTATTTAGCATGCAAGTTTTGTAAGCATAAAAGAGTACAATATGAAAGTAGAAGAAAGACGACACTGTAAACTATTAAAAATGTACCTGACAAGTCTTCTCGTTCCACCAGTTGAAACTCAAAATGCATGTGAGAACACTTTATATAAAACAAAAAAAAAAAGATTTTAGTGATTTACCCAACCCTAGGTCATATATTGTTGGGTCCCTATTAATTTGATAAAGGATGATTTCGTCAAGCAAAACATATTAAGTTTGGTAGACCTTCTAGGTGTCCAACAACTCTGGAGAAAGAAGCAGGTCCATGCTTCCTTCTCACTACCTGGTGAAAAGTCTCGAACTCATTTAAACTTATTATGTTGCTTAATAACTCATCCTGTAAATACCTTTAGTGCTCAGTGAACATTGATGTTTCAATTATCCCTAAGAGTAGGGTAATTATCACTTATAATCTAATTTGAGAATTATGTGGGTGAAGACCCTTAGAGGTGCAAGTTATCTTGTCAAGACACTTAGACAATTTTTTAATTTGGGCTTGTAGTGTTTTAAAGATTTTCAATTTTAATTATATTTACTTTTCTAATCCTCATTTTATCAGATTTGATTTAGCTTAGGGCACTACTGAGCCCTTTAGAGTTAAGAGATTGAATTTTTTGGTGATGATGATTCATTATCAAAATTTTTAAAAGTCATTTTGAATCATTAAATAGGGGTATTAAATTGGTGAGTTATTAACACCCAAAACCATACCCCTGATTCTAGGATCATTTAATTTGATAGACTCCCGAAGTTTGATAATTTAAGGAAATTACAAATTTATCATTTAATTAATAAAAATGAGATTGGTTCCTACAAACTAATCCCCTTATGTTTCAATCATCTAAATATGTTGATTAGGATCAAAGTTACCCATTCCCCTTTCTTGAATTAAGCCTAAATTTCCAAAATTACACTTTCGCCCCTAAGGCTCTAATACTTCATAATTCATCAAATTTAATTCAAATGACCTTGGAATTTTTATCCCACCTCACTCTTGAGTCAATTAAGATAGAAGAGGAGAAAATGTGAATTTTTAAGTTTAAATTTTAATTTATATATTTATTTATATGCAAGAAATAGGGATTTTCAAAGAAAAATCCATATCTTGACCGAAAAAGCTTAATCTATTGAAATTTTTATTGGAGGTAGAACTAGACCAAAGAATCATTGGGACCAAATTTCATAATTTATTGAGTTTTAGTTGAATTATTAGAATTATTTTAAATTTTGAAGCATTTATTAACTATAAAATATTTTAAACTTGGAAAAATAAGTTTTAAATTTTTATTAAATATTTCTAAGGTCAAAGAAACTAGAGAAACAAATTTCACAATTTTCTGACTTTTCTTTGAATTATTGGAATTAATTTAGTGAAAATTCATTTTTAGCCTTTACAAATTATTTTAAGCTTCAAATCTCAATATCTTCAATTGGAAAATTAGAAAAAATATTCCAATTGTTCCTAATTTCTTAGAAAAAAATTTAGAACATTCCCATCAATTTTATTATTTTTGTGATTTTTATCATTTTTTAATTATTTAGCTAATAAAAATAGGCTAAAAAGTAAAGTTTTTATTTTAATTACTATTTGATTTTTAAAAAAATTCTTCTTATCACAGAGAACTCCAAAAACCAATTCTTATAATTTTTTGAGTTATATTTTAATTATTATAAATCATTATAGTTTTAAAAAAGGCACTTAACATAGAAAATCAATTTCAGTTATCAAATGAGCTCCAAATGTCTTGAAATTTTTATGGGGAGTTCTCTGAACATCAAATTACAGTGGAGAGTTAAAATCAAGTCATTTAGATGTTTTGATTTCCCATATTAATTCCCTTTGTGTTTTAGGGTTTTGTGCAAATTAGGTGTATTATAAATGACCTAGCAGCTCATGAAACATTTTCCAAACTATGGTCATGAAAAACCTTCCAAAATTTTCTTGGAATTTTCTAAGAAACATGCTAATTATTATGATTAATTTATTTAAATAATAGACATAAACTTGAAAAATATGAATTTCTGTTTAGTGATCTCCTCTGATTGTAGATAAATCATAATATGGATTTTTGTATAGAAACCTCTTCTGACTTTGGGAAAATCAGAGGATGTTTCCCTTGACAAAGGCTACAACATGCCAAAATTTCAAGCCAAGGTGATGTATCAATATGCATGTAAAATCAGAGGATGTTTCCCTTGAAGTTTATTCCACATTATTCTCCTCTGTTCACTAAGCAAGTGGGTATTTTTATTTTATTTTTGTGATTTTTCTACACCGTGATATGGATTTTTAAAGTTAGGGCTATTTATTTAAATAAAAAAATACCCTATTTATCTATTTAAAAGCGCGACGCCACGTCAACCTATGGCAGCTCTGAAGCTCCACACAACGTTCTCTGGTTCGGCGTCGCCTTCCACCTCAGCGCTAACTCGACCCGCATTTCATGTAAGAAGGTGTTGTCCGACTGGATCTCATCTGTTGATGAGATAAACGCACGATAGGACAGCTCCCCATCATCGTCCCCAATGCCTTAGCCCAAGAAGCATCCATTTTCAAAGCTTAAGATCTCACTCATTTCTTAAAAAAATTAAGTGAGGTTTGTTTCTAAATGCTCGTCTAAGTGAGAAGAACACATCCATATGGTAATCATGCCATTAAATTAGCTCTAATCAAATGGAGGATTAAAACAAGCTCGATAAGAGGGGGAGTTCAATACCTTTGCTCTAAGAAGGGAAGCTTCAATTAGAGGTCCTCAGTACATTTGTGGAGGTCCAAGGAGGCTAGAGATTGAACATCTTGCTGTGGTGAAAGGTCTAGGTATGAATTCAACTAACCTCAATTTCAGGTGTTGGTCTATAGCTATGTTAAGGGCTCCGTATAAGGGGAAGTTGATGGGGCTTTGTCTTCTTTCACTGTGTTGAAGGTGTGGGTGAGTTTGATTTGATTTTGGTGGAGTGTAAAGATGTGGAGAGATATGTCCTGTCTCTAGCAAAGTTTTGAGCTAAAAAATTGAACTCCGACAAGGGGATTTAGGAGCATTTAGAGGGGTTTCTTTGAGAAAATTTCAGCACCTCTCCCCTTGGCCATGGAGGTGAGCTTTTGTAAAAATGGCCAAGGGTGGCTCTGTGAGTCAATTGAAGGGTGCAAAGTGCTGTCTATGTGGAGGGCAGAGAGGCACTAAACTTAAAATTGGATGAGGTGGCCTCAAGGTTTGAATTGGGTTTGATTCCATGGGGGTGGCTCTCGGTTTGGCCATTTTTTAGCAGCTAGGCCAACCGACAATGATATGGGACCTAGCCAAAGGGTCAGGTGAGCCAGGGCTAGGTTCAATTATCACTTACTCCAAAGGGTTAGTCATAATGGTGAGGATTTGGCTTAAGTCCCAAATATGGGCATAAATCCCTTAATTCAGGGACCCATTGGTCCATATCTTGGTTTGGTGGGTTTTTTAAGGTTTATCCTAGTCTAAATAAAGGGCTTAGTGGTTGTGGTGATCTTTGGTTGGCCAATTTGACTTGATTGGGTCAATTTTTTTGGAAAAGGGGTCCATGAAGGTCAATTTGGCTTAAAGTGTGTTTGGGTTAGGCTAACTATGACCTTGAGCGCATTTGATTAATCAAAATTGTGTAGATTATTGTCATGAAGATTTTTGGTGAAGACTTGTAATCATTTTGAGTTCAATTGGGGGTCGAATTTGAGGGATTTTGGAATTTTGATCACTTTGGGCATGTTGGGCTAAACTTGGGTCTAGATTGGGCTAGGCTTGGGCTAAGTCCAAATTATTTATTGAGAATGGTCAATAGGAATGTCATGAAGGGGTTTCAACATGAATTGGGTGTCAATTTTGGGGCTAAAGCATTCAATTTGGTGGAATTTGGGGACATAGCCAATTTGGGGCAAATTTGGGGATTTTTCAATTTAAGTTGAAATTAAATTAAATTGGGGTTTCACCAATAGCCAATTTGGGGCAAGTTTGATTTTTAGGAATGTTATGAAAATTTTTTAACATAAATTGTGACAAATTGAGTAGGCTATAGGTTCAATTTGGCGATATCAAGTCATACAACCAAAATTGAGGGTTTGACTTAGATCAAAATTGGTCTCAAAGAAAGGGCCAATTGAGCTTGGATTTGGTATAGATTAGTCATATAGAAGGTGAATTTGAGTTTAGAATTGAAATTGGGGAAAATTGGGCCAAAATTGATGAACATTTGGGGTGAATTTGGGGAAAATTGGGCATTTGAAGACAATTTGGGGGTTTCGGTCAAAATGGTCAAATTGGGTCATGTGGTAGTTGAAAAAAATGGAGTTAGGAATATATTGAGAAAAATGAAATTGGGAATATTTGTAAGGCTTTGAGACTTTTGAAATTTTTGGCTAAAGATGGGCATTTTGGTAATTTGACAATTTTTGGTAATTTTGGGTAATTTGGATGTTTTCAAAAGGTTTGAAATGATTTTTGAACAAATTTGGGTATCTTGGGTAAATTTGGGAATTTTGGCCAAATTTAGGGTTTCGAGGGTACTCAAGTAATTTGGGGGAGTTCAGGGGCAAAAAGACCAAGTTGGGTATTTTTGATAGAATTGGGGTGCCAACCACCATAATGAGCTATGGACCAAATGGGAACCCCATTTGGGTCCTCTATGTACTGGTCTTAGCTAAACCTCAGCCTAGGGCTAGTAGGTTTAGAGGACCATCTACATGAGTCTCCCAAAGGATTAAGGGATCAAAGTCAAGGAATTTTAGGTTTGTATTTGTGAGTGATTGTCAGTGATTGTGAGTGAGGTGAGTACCTTAGCTCTAGACCAACACCCTGGGCCAACCTAAGGTCAAACAGTCCTATGGGGACCAACCTTGAGCTCCCTCATACTGACCCCACCTACTAAGTGCTAGAGGTTATGACCAATACATAGAGCTTCAATTTGAGCAACTTCAATTAATTTGAGCAAAGAGGAGTTTGGAATTTCTATTGGTGAGGGTTCCTTTTCTAGTTTTCTAGGAATAGTCAATAAGAAAGACCTATGGCTAGACCCTAGGCTACTAAAGAGGAAAACATAAACCTCAATCAAAAGTGAGGTCAAGAAGCTCATGAATAATCTTTGAAATATATATATAAATTTCTTTATTTTTTGTAAGTTAATTGAGTTAATTTGTATTGGAAAGATGTTTTGTTGGAATTTTTAAGCTTGTTAAAAATTATTTAGTTTTAAAGATAATTTTAAAGTTTTAAGTTACAGTTTGTATAATAAGGTTTTAGTTTTGGAAAAACTTTTAAAATTTAAAAGGTATTATATAAAGATTTTTTAATTTTCAAAATTTATTTTAAAAGTTTTAAAAGGTCTTTGACTTAGACGAAAGGTATTACGATTTTAATTTTTTTGGAAGGTTTTAAGCTTCCTTAATTTTGAAAAAGGTATGAAGATTTTTTTGTTTTGAAAATGTGTGTCAAGATTTTTATAATTTTGAAAAGCTATTATGATTTCAAATTTCAGAGAAGGTGTTATTATTTTGAGAATGATTTGAATTATGTTAGAGGTTTTAATTTTAAATTTAAATTTTATATTTTTTATAAGGATTTAACTTTAAGGTTTAAGTTTTATTGATTTTGATTTTTTATTAAAAAAATATTTTGAAGTTTAAAAATTATTAAAGACCTATCTTTTATGGTTTAATGTTTGATTTTAAAAATTCTAACTTTTATATATAAAAAAAGGTTTTAACATTATCTTTTAGAAAATCTATTTGAGAAAATTTTTAAATAAATTTTTTTAGAGGCAATTCTCTTGAGCTTGAACCCTCCCAAAATTCCTTAGAGCTGATATATTTGAGCACATTTGATTAATATAGAATATTTAGTTTTTCAAAGAACTACTTAAGTTTAACTAGGTGGGTTTACTTGAACACATTATGGTGAAGAACCATTGGTTTTAGAAGACTTCAGGTTCATGTCAGGTGTTATCATTACACAAACACAGGGCTTTTGGATGAGGCGCATATTAAAAGATTTTGGTTGTTTGAATAATCAACCGTGTTATTGAAATTAATGAACCACCTTGAAAGATAGGAAGAGGACTTTCACAATATGTTTGGTTATTCAAACTAAGAAAATGTTTGATATCTACACTAGTTTGTGATAAGAAAATTCTTTATCTAAAATGGAAACTAAATAGAGTCTAGATTAGTTTTGGGGTCTCGTCTTTTCTATAGGGGAAGACCACTATTATTAATTACATCTAAACAAAGGTACATAGCAAAATGCTCGATTAAGGTTGTAGTTTTTTCCTCATTAAATTTCTAAGTTCAAGTTTCCACAAAAGGAATAACATAATAATTGTGTAGTCGTTAATAGATTCCAAAGAGAGAAAAGGTAGAGGATACCTGAAAATACAAAGGAAACCTTAGTAATATCCCAGAGTATCCTATTGTTTAGCTTTTCTCATTTTTGAAGAAAGATTTTAATGTTGCATCATGATGCTTTATTAGAATGTTAGGATGTATATTATATGGCATACAATCATGCAGGAGCCTAAAAGTGATGATTTACATTGTAACTGAAGTAATGACCTCATGAGTCCAGGGTTAGGTTCACCAAGAGTAGTGCTAGGTCGGAGCCCTAATCTAAAAAAAACTAGAACATACAATACAATGGATTTGGAACCCTACTTGGAAAGGCTTGCCATCTAAACCATATTATCACATTAAAAACCATGCATGACCGGTCTTGATGATGCAAGATGAGGTAAGTTGTTGTTTAGCAAGAGTAGTATGACTTATGACTTGATTATAAATCAAGTTTCCTAGCTATGTAGAGTATGCATCATATCCAAAGATTAATGCAAACATATTTTGAATTTTTTAATTTAAATGCTTTATACTTCGCTACACTCAATTGTTTAGTTTTCATTGATGCTGAGTGCATTGAAACAAACTTTGTAATGGGATATGCAATTCATTGATGAAAATTGCATAGAAGTTTTGTTTCAAAAGGCTAATTGGTATGCTTAGGCAGAACTCAATATATAAGGTAGTGGTTCTCACAGATCATGCCACCCATTTCTGTATAATGAGCGAGGGTCCGCAGATAAGGAATAAGAGCAACATGTTATGCATATGCCTATATATCATGTTATCTTTCATAGGCCTAAGCCGAAAGGGAACTTCTACTCAATTTTATTTGATGTCAACTGAGGTTGTTTAGATGTATAATGCTTCTAGGTTTGTGAATGCAATGATTTATGTGGTTTTAGTTATGATTTACATTTTAAAAGGTTAAGTTGAAGTTTTTTAGGTTGAGATAGAAGGTTTAGTCCTTATGTGAGATTATTAGTAATAAAGGTAAAAAACAGAAATGTAAATATCAGTTTATAATTTGGACAAACATATTAAATGAATATCAACAAACTAATGGTATGGGTACCAACCCTAACTTATGTCAGACTCATCAACTGACCACATCCACACTACTATTGATGGTTTAGTTAAGGTTCATCTTTTGCTTTGTGTTTCATATTCTTTTGGATAGTTTGGATGTTTGTAGTCAGTTGACCATAACACTGTGTCGGTCGTCAACATGGGAAAGCTGTTGGTTTAAAATATATTTAATTTAATATATAATTTTGAAAATTAGTATTTAAAATTTAGAAAAAATGAGACCTACAGACAATATTTTAATAAACGAGCACAACACTACAAGACATGCATCTATCGTGAGGAATAGACACATTACTTGATAGTGAGGCTCGATTAAGTAAAATAAATAATTTATAACATCCATTATAGTTTGCGAAACCCTTTATGTTGACGGACAAGTTCCCCTATTTATTATAACATATTAGAAAGGGTTTATATTACATGGTTTCTTAAAGCTCCCTAAAAGGGCAAACCCCTATAGTTAAATACATCATAAATGACCGAAGTCATTCAAGAAAACTCTCGATTTAGATTAAAGGTATTTTCCTTCATGAATCTTAAAGCTTAGGATTTCAAGGTCGAATGAAGAAATATTTAATGGGAAAGATCAAATAGGAACAATTATTTTTGGAATCCAAAGGGAGAAAACTAGAGGATGTCACAAATCATGAGGAGAACCTCAGAGACTTCTCAAACTATTCTATAGTTTTGGATTCAATTTTAAGGAAGTATTATTTTATGTTTTATCCTGTCAATTTTGTTATTTAGGGTTTACATTTGCATGACGTGGTCATATAAATAGCCTGGAAGATATGAAAGTTTTTGTCGTTAACAACAACAACCTCAGTGCCTAAAGTGAGTTAGGGCTTAAATTGCATAACATGGTTGTGCAAAGGCCTAAAGATAAGTTAAGGATGAATGTCGTACTGGATGAGCTACCTAGAAATTTTATGTCTTGTTATTTAATTCTAAGGAATTGTTTATTGATGATGGTCTCATTTTCTCTCTCAAAGATGTTTTTTATATGTTCTCATCATGGTGCCCATAGAGTTTGCTTCAAGCTTCTCGTAGAAGTGACAGCTCTAGGTGCATGATTTTATGGATTTGTAGTTTATATATCAGGTTCGTTGTTGTTGTTGTTGTTGTTGTTTAAGTGTTTTGAGGGGATTTCAATTTATGTTAAGCGACACTAGCTAAAATCCCACGATTTCATCTACTCGACACCACTATTTTATCTTGATTTTACTTATTTTAAACAAGTTATCAAGCTCATTTAAACCGGAGAACTCTTGTTAGCAAACTTAGGTTACCTCATCTGAGAATTCTCATAAACACAAAAGGAGTGTATTATGTTTGTTCATTGTTTTGAAAGTGTATATTTAATTTTAAAAGTGTGTTTTTGTTGTTTTCATTTTTGGTTTAATTTTGCATGTAAAATAAATAAATGCAGGTAAAAAATGATGTAAGGTAAGTAAAGGGACTGCAGTACAGAAAATGTGAATGTGTACCTGGGCCATTATTGCCGCTACATGGTTAGTATCATAAAACATAATATAATATGCAGGGAATTTAAATAAAATTACGGTGTATGAAAGACTGGGACTAAGTGTAAGACATTGATAAAGGTGGGTGCTTAGATTTGGACTGTGTGCTTCCCAACCTTGAGTGAGAACTACCAACCTAATACTGTATGGATGGTTGTCTCCAACCTCGATCCAAGTGATTAATCGTGGACCTTTATAAGTTTTCATTTTATTTTAATTTTCATACATGTAGAATTTACTTTAGCAGGCAAAAGTAGTTAAGTTGTGAAAATAATTATTGTTTGAAATATTTTTACGAAGTAGTATAGTCCATAGGTTAATTACTCCAATCAAGCTAGGACTACTAGAAACCTAAGAATATCAGAGGTAACAATCTTATTAAGAGTCAACGAATAACATGATCGGTCCTATCCTCTCCCCTTATTGAAGGTCCTTGAGGTAGGATGTATTATTCTAAATCCTACAATGTATCCCTTGTTCAACACACAATAGCATTATTTTCATCGCCATAGGCACCTAGGCCTCAGACTTACACATGCCCGATGATTCATATGTGGCAAAAAAAAATTCCCATTTGCTCAGAAGGATTTAAATACCTTAGGGGAGACTCAAATCCTTGAGCATATGGTCAATTAATGTAAGATAAGTAGTGTAGGGAATTTTTATTGATTTTGGTGAATTATGGGGTACTGAAGCATAACTTGGTGCGTCCCTAAAAGTTTTAAGGATGATTTTCTTCAATAAAGAATAATAACTTCGGTTGTCCTTCAAAATATCCAAAAGATAATAAATGTGTTTGTGGCATAACCCTAAATAACCTTTAAAGTATTTTGAATCGTTTCGAGTTCATGAACCTATTATCTGTGCTCAATGAACCTTGATAATTTAATTATAACATGAAATGTGTAATCATGTATTCACTTGATGTTCTAATTAGGAAATATGTGAGTGGATGCCTTAAGAGCAGGCTGAATTATAAAGGATCTTGTGCTCATAATTAAGGTTGGGCGTGTAGTGTTTTAATGGTATTCATGGTGGGTTATGTTTCCTTTTCTAAACCTCATTAAGTAAATTCAGATTAGGCCTAATTCACTACTAAGCCCTTAAGTTTTCTTTCATGGATAACTTTTAATAATAAAAATAATGTCAAATTAAATGAATTTAATTCTTATCAAAAGATTGTACTTGTCATTTAATCACTTATTAGAGGATTTAAATGAGTAAGTCATCATCTTCCTAGCTCAAGCCCTCTACCTTGAGATCATTTAATTAGATAAACTCCCAAATCACAATAATTTCAGAAAATTTTAATTTTACCCTTATTATAGGAAAAGTGATGAATTGGTTTCTAACACATAAACCCTTATGTTTCAAACATTCAAGAGAGTTCATTATGATCAATATTACCCATTTATCCTATGACTAAGCCTAAATTTTTATTGTATCTTTAAATTACATCATTACCATTTTCCCTTAGGGTTTTCCCTTCATAATTTATTAAATTTAACTCAAATGACTTTAAATTTTTTTTGTCAGCCCACTCATGGAGCAATTAAAATATTGGAGGAGAAATTATAATTTTCTGATTTTTATTTAATTTTTTAGAATTATTTTAACTCAAAAGTTGGATTTTACAATGTTAATTCATTTAGTTGACCAAAACAAATCCTCTATGTATAAGAAAATTATTGTTGGTTCGCTTAGATCAGAGGACCTCTAAGAATAATTTTTTATAAATTTTAAAATTTTATTTTAATTATTATAATTATTTGTTAATTTTTGTGATTAATTAAATAGAAAATATAATTTAATATTAAAAATTACCTTTTTATATTTTTCATTAGTCCCTCTAAGTTCAAAGAACTTTAAGAAATAAATTTTACTTTTTTGTGATTTTTATTTTATTTATTGTAATCATTTTACAAAATTAAGGAAAACACATTTTAAGTATTTAAAAATACATAACCTTATTAAGAAAATTAGGAAAAATATTTTAAGTGGTCCCAAGTGATGAGGGAACAATTTGTAACATTTTGGTGCATTTTTGTATTTTTTAAATTCTTAATTATTTTTAGTCATTTTTAAATTGAAAATTTGCCAAAAAAATGGACTTTTTATTTTAACATAAGTTTTATTTTTCTTGAGTTCCCCTAATCAAAAGGAAGACTTCAAACCACCTTTCATAATTTTTTGAATTATATTTTATTAATTATAATTATTTTAGTGCAAAAATCTCATTTATTTTAAAAAAATGGACTTCAATGCCTTAGACGTGTCAAATGGGCATCAGATTTTTATAGAGACTTAATATATTTATTATCTTCTATGTAGACCAATTTTTTTGATTTTTTGAATTATATTTTATTTCTTAATTTTCTATTAATTTTAATGACTTAGTTATATAAGATAATACACCTAATTATTTAAAATTATTTAATATTTTTCCTAAGGTCCTCTAACCACAGTGAACTTACCAAAGCCACATTTTTCTGATTTATATTTTCATTTTTATGAATTACTTAATTAAAATAAGCTACCTAACATGAAAAATTGTGGCCTTTAACCTAGGGGTGTCTTGTAACTTTGCAAAAATCAGAGAACAATCCTAAGAACTTGAACATCAAGCCCTCCCCATTTCATGCCATGATGACCAATATTTATTTATTTATGATTAAAATAAGGTCCAGAGCATTTAATTAATTAAAAATCAAATACTTAACAAATAATTTTAACTTTTTTCATAACATTCTTCTCTGTTCACTAAGCACAAGCGTATTTTTATTTTATTTTTATGATTTTTTTACAAAAAGTTATGAATTTTTAATGTATCTAAATTATTTGAAATAAAAAAGCCCTATTTTCCTACTTATCGACGCGGCGGCCACACAATCCTCGGCATTGTTGACCTCGATTTTGGTGAGGTCTTTCCTTTCTCCTAGTGCTTAGGATCTAGCAATAAACTTTTCTTTTGACTATCCTAGAAGACTAGAGATGGAGCCCACCTACATAGAAATTCAAACCACCACCTAGCTCTCTTTGAATCCCTACATGGGTGATCATGAACCCCCAGCACTTGGAAGGTTGAGACCATCATGGGAGGATTTAAGGATGAGTTTCCATAGGACTGTTGAACTTAGGACAACCTTGGGTGACTAGGGTTTCGCCTCTCACACACTCAAGCACATCACAAGTTCTTATTTGTCCTAAAAACCTGAAACCTACACTCATTGAAACTATTTCCTTGGGCTCTTTTTGAAACTCATATGGAAGGTCTCAAGCCTTTGTCCTTTGATTATGATGGCTAAGACCAACAAGTGAAGGTTGATGAAGGAGTTACCATTTGACAAGGCTTGGTCCCAAGGTGGTTAAGTGTGGCAAGACCCATGACCAAATACCCCTATACCCTAAACCAGCCTAAAATACCCAATTTTGCTAAGGTTTACTAAAATTACCAAAATGCCCCTATAACCCTAAAATTTCAAAACTAGCCCAAAATTTCAAATTCTCTCTAAAAATCATGACAACCCCTTTCAAATTACCCAAATTGATCAAAACACCACAAAAATTCCCAAAAACACTAAAATCATTCCAGACCTCCTCTAAACCAATTCCAAACACCCAATAGGCCCAATTGGACAAAATTTGCCAATTTTGACCAAAATCCTAATTTTTCCCCTAAATTCCCCAAAGTCTCCAAAATTACTCTAAAAATTCTTAAAATACCCAAATTCACTCTAAATGTCCATCAATTTGAATCACCCCAATGCATTCACTTAGCCCCAGATCCATCGAAATTGCCTAAATTTCACAAATTGCCCTTAAAGGCCCAAAATCCCTAATTTGCGCCCAATTGATCAAATTGACCACCAATTTTTATTCAATTAATTCTTAACCTACCTAATTTAGAATGTTAAACTCAATTTAAATCAAACCTAAGCCCAATTTTATAAGCCCATGGTTAATTTCAATTTAAATCCTTCATGAATATTTTAAAAGCCCATACCCATATGCATTTTCAAAAGCCCATGGCATTGATTTTAAAAGGCCTAAATTAAGCCCACATGAAAAAAAACCCATGCCTCGTCATCTCATTTAAATTTAAATTATTTCATCAAGGCATCATACCAAGCATACCATACATGCCTTCAAATTTCTATCCAAATTAGGCATCATGACATTTTTTCTTTAATATTCATAAAAATAAAAAAATTCCATTTGCATGAAACCTTCTCATGACTCCATGCATGGCATGTAATGCCTCATGAAGTCTTCCATGGGCATCATGAGGTCAAATTGCCAAATTTGGCAAAAAGAGGTGACCACTCCCTCTCCCTCCTTCACTTGGACTTTCCTTCTTCATGCAAAAATTAAACATTTGCCTCATGACCATGTCAACCATTGACCTCACCCACACCTTCCTTAGGGTCAGTCCAAGCACCCTAACCACTTTGAGACCAGACTTAGCCACTTGACTAAAAGTTTAAACTCAACCTAGCTCACTTAGCCTAAACCCCTTTTTCCTTTTGTTCTTCACCTTGGAGCTTACCTAAGACCAAATTGAGTTGATAACTCAGTCCCCCTGGCTTCCCTAAGCTTAGAGGTGGCCTGACCCTGGTTGGTCGACCACCTCAACCACTGGAAAACCCCTTGAACGAGAGGGCCCAAATGGCAAAAACCCAAAATTCAACTCACCTGACCTGGCTCACTCCTATTGTCCATCACAACCATTCTTCCCTCCACGTATACGACTTTGTTGCCACCATGACATGCCTTGTTGGCTACCAAAGTCCCCTCTATAAATATAGGACCTCCCACGGTCAAATGGAAAGAGAACACTCAAACCTTAACAAAACTCTGCCAAATTTTCACCAGAGCCCTTTGCACCTCTGAGAAGTCAATCCTCCTCATTTTTTTGTCCTAAATCTCACTTCCTAAATCTCACCGATTAACCCTTTTTTCAAATTAAAAAATCAGGACTTTTCATGACCATCCCTCCAATTCAATGAATTCCCCAAATTAACTCACTTTTAAGCTTCACTAGAGTAAGAGAGGAAGTATCCCACCAAAAGCCCCATTATTTGAGCCCTCTATTATCGAGCTAGACCAAGCCTGTGCCACCCTTTGATCAAATTCTTGCCTGGATCCTATACCGGAGGAAGGTGACACTTTGAGGAGGTTCTTGAGACTCCACTAAAGCTTTTGCAAGCACCCAAACAAGGCCTCACCTCTTGGGCAAAGGTATAGATCATCAACCCTAAGTTTCACCTCAGTTTCACTAATTTTGAAGAGAAGTTTAATTGCATGAGCATGGAACTGTATAGATGTGTTTGTCTTGACTAGATGATGGTGTAGGAACAAACCTTGCATAATTTAGTTGATAATCAATGGAGAAATTAGGTTTAGAAAATGAGCATTTTACGAGTTAGGTCATTTGTGGATGATGACTAGGAGCCATCGATTGCGCGTGTATCGGACAAACTGATCAAATCAAGCCATAAAAATGAAAAGGGACATAAAGTGCAGACGCGTATTGACTAACTTAGAAGGTGGAGTCCAATAGTACAACGACGTGTGGAGCTTCTACGAGTCACTGGACTGCGTGGTGTCGACGTAAATAAATAGAAAAATAGGCCTTTTTCATTTAATTAATTTAGAAAACTTTAAAAATTCATAACATGGTGCAGAAAAATCATAAAAATAAAATAAAAATGATCTTGTGCGTAGCGAATAGAGGAGAATTATGTGGACAAAAAATCAAAATTATTTAACTTATATTTACTTTTAAATTAATTAAATACCCCCAACCTTCATTACATCAAAATTAATTAATTATTAAACACCATAAAATGAAAATTTGAGGGTTTGCTCTCTCTGTGATTGTGAAATTTCTCTAATTTTTCCAAAGTTAGAGAGCACTTCTAGCATGGTGAACCCTAATTTCCAAAGTTAAGTCATCTTTTTGATTAAAATAATTATATAAATGAAAATAAAAATTAGAAAAATATAGGTTTTGCTTTGATAGGTTCATTGTGGTCAGAGGAGTGTACGGAAAAATAAAACTTATATTTAAAGTACAATTTCCTAATCTAAGTCCTTAAAACCTATAAAAAAAATATAATTCAAAAAAATTACAAAAAAATTGGTTCACATTGACGAAAATGATCACCTTAAGACTTTGTAAGGATTTGGAACCATTTTAAATTGATTTAACCACTAAAGTATATTTTCATGAAAAATGAGATTTTAGCACTAAAATAATTATAATAATTAAAATATAACTAAAAAAATGATAAAAAAGTGGTTTGGAATGTTCCTTATGACCAGGGGCATCCAAAAAAAATAAAATTGACATTAAGAGAAATAGTCAATTTTTAGACTATTTTTCAACTAAAAAACCAATTAAAAAATCAAAAAAATCACAAAGATAAAAAAAAAGCATCAAAATGTCCATAATTGTTCCCCGACCTCTTAGGATCAATTAGAATCTTTCTAATTTTCTAAATAAAGATATATATTTTTAAATGACTAAAATGTATTTTCCTAAATTTTCACAAAAAAAATTACAAAAAAAAATATAAAAAAAAACAAAATAAATTTCTATGAGTTCCTTGAAGTGTGAGATATTAATGAAAAATATAAATTTGATTTGTAAAAAAAACATTTTTTATTTAATTAACAACCAAAATAAACAAATAATTATAAAAATTAAAATAAAATTAAAAAATTCATAAAACTTGGTCCAAGTCGTCCTCTGACCTAGGTGAACCCCACAATTACATAGTAATTTAACTTCCAAAAAATGTCTAAAAATAAAACCCATTTTATATTTAGCAGCTAGTGTGAAAATTAAAATGTTATAAAATGTAGAAATTTTTTTTACTCAATAAGGGTTCTACGCAAGTATACATATCATGTAAATTAATATAGATCTTTCTATAAAAACCCTAGTATCCATCCTACAGGGAAGCGAGGTAAAAAATCTCCTAGAAAAATTCTAGTCTACTAATATCAAGTTTTAGTTTGGAATTTTTGAAAAGTTCAATTTTCCTAAATTCACTAATTTAAACTAAAATTATAATTAATGAAATTAAATAAAAACTAACTCTTAGGAGACTTGTTAAATTTTGGAAATATCTTAAATAATTAAAATCCCTTTCCTTTTTGTCATAAGATCCTAATTATTATATGATTGGAATGTTTAAAAATCAAATGTGGTATTGTGACAAATAGGAGGAATTATATTCTTTATCCTCTTTACAAGCGACAAATAACATTGGCTAATCCAGTGTTTGGTCCCTAAATCTACAGTTAGGCTTGCAAGGTACTGGCTCTCACTCCAGAGTTCTCACGTTCCCCTTGTCTGAGGGCTAACATCTTGCTTTAGTTTCCAAATGTATTAGGGATTTTAGTCAGTCAACCTAATATCTCTAATACTACGCCCATCAAAGAATATTTATCTATTTATTTGAACTCAACCCCATGGGTAATTCTTACTTTGTTGTAGAAAGCATAGCCCTCTCGGATCGTATGTTTCACAAAAAAAATTAACAAATCAATTGGTTAGATCGATAAGAAAATGAAGATTGAAGTTTGAATCATCACAATTTACGGAATTTTAAAAGCACTTATACTAAACCACATTCATACACATAATTAATTCTCATCACAAGAAGAAAGAGTAAGGAAAAACAAATCACTAGGCATGGAAAAAGATCATGGAATCTTCATTTCAAATGACATTGAAAAACACACAACTTTATTGTGATAATTCAAAGCAAATACCAAAAGAGTGTAAGTCTTATCTTTATAGAAGATTCACGCCTTCCTTGTAAAGCAAATAACAAACCTTACACTTCTTCCAATGTTCCAAAGGCCACCAAGACTCCACAAGAGACTTCACCTCTTACACACACACACACACAAGTACCACTTTGAAGAGGCACGCCTAACTCCTCTCCAAACCTCTCCTAAACTCTGTTCTAGACTCCTCTCATTAGATGCACCAAGGCACTCTTTTAATGAGACACAAAACATCTCTTCATTCCAAGAGACACAGCTCTTCAATCCAAGGGACATATCTCTTCATCCGAAAGCCTTTCCATGTGTCTAGATTCATTAAACCACTCCATGGGGCGTGCAAGTTGTTTAAAATCTTCTAGAACAGCCTAAAATTGCCAAAAATCCATCTCTTAACCATTTATGGTGCCTATGCACCAGTTTTGGGTTCCTAGGCACCGTTTTCTCCATCTTCTGGATCCTAGGCGCCATTTTTGGTCACCTATGTGCCACCTTGAACGTAGCTCCACCATTACGCTCCGTTTGACTCTGTTTCACCTCCAGTTTGCCTCGTTTCAGTTCCGTTTTGATCCAAATTG
>NW_018244728.1:0-392 GCF_001263595.1 Phalaenopsis equestris | reverse complement strand
TTGGTTCAATAAGCCATGTTAATGTTTCAAACGAGTTGCTCGTTTAAAGGTCGATTGTCATAAAATGACTCACCTTTGAATAATTATGGAATTAAATGAACTAAGTTTGAGTACTAGGATAAAAGCTTGCATTAAGCGCAAGCCAAGCTTGAACATCCATTACGAGTTTACTTCAAAGCCAGTCCAACCGTGAAGTGAGCTTGATCTTCTCTAATTGGACCAATTTGATGTTATCGGGGGCGACTTCGAGTGGCATTGCCGAATAGATCTTTTTGGACTAAACCCATGGAGAGAAAAATCATATGGTGTGAAGCTAGCTCTTCTCTAGTAGGACCAATTTGATGTTATCGGGGGCGACTTCGGGTGGCATCGCCGAATAGATCTTTTTGGAC
>NW_018244727.1:0-778 GCF_001263595.1 Phalaenopsis equestris | reverse complement strand
AAATAAAGATGGCTCTTAAAGATACAACACTTACAACTTTCAAAACACCAATCGAAATTTTCTGCTAAACAGTAATGCCGTTTGGTTTGAAGAACGCCGGAGCAACATACCAACGAGCAATGACAAGGATTTAATGAGCAATGACAAGGATTTTTGATGACCTCATTCACAATCAAGTAGAATGCTACGTAGATGATTTGGTCATCAAAAGTAAACAAAAATTAGACCATTTGTACGATTTGAGGATTGTTTTTGAACGATTACAACAATATAATCTCAAGATGAATCCCCTAAAGTGCGCATTTCGTGTCACTTCTGGGAAGTTCCTTGGATTTGTTGTTCGTCATCGGGGAATCGAGATCGACCTGGAGAAGATTAAGGCTTTCCTAGAAATGCCTGCCCCTAAAACTTTAAAACAATTACGTTCCTTTCAGGAGAAGTTGGCATAGCTGAGACGCTTTATTTCTAACCTCTCAGGTAGGTGTCAGCCTTTCTCGACATTGGTGAAAAAGGACGCTAAATTTATTTGGGAAGAAAAATGCCAGCAGGCTTTTGAGGACGTTAAACAATATTTAATGACACCTCCTGTTTTGGCAGCTCCTATCCCAAGGAGACCTTTGATACTTTATACCGCGGCTTTAGATTATTCGCTCGGAGCTTTATTAGACCAAGTTAACAACGAGGGCAAGGAAATTGCACTATACTACCTGAATCGTCATCTAATACTGACGGAGATAACGTAGCCACCAATTGAGAAGCACTGTCTAGCTTTAATTTT
>NW_018244726.1:0-652 GCF_001263595.1 Phalaenopsis equestris | reverse complement strand
GAGGTTAGATATGTAAATTCATAGGAATCAGGTTTGTGTATGTAAGTGCCCCTTAGAAACGAGCGCTTATTCTGTTCGGACACCGGACGCAACGCTTTTGATAGAGGGGGGTGTTTTGATTGGTTCACTGTACACATTTCTGCGTACGGTGAATGTATGTAATAATTTTTTCTTAGAAACATATCAGCTTAATGGCATCATTATGGATCTAGATTGTGGATTAACTTAATCTTTTTTTTTTTCACTGCATTAAAAGAATAGCCTTCCCTGGCGAAAGGAAAGCAGTATAACTTTATAAAAATGCTCAACTTGGGCTCAAGTTGTAAATATTAATTATGTTTGAAAACTATGGCCAGCAGCCAAAAGTTGACTTTTTTTTCAGACTCTTACACATACAAGCAAGATGTGCCATTAGTGGGGTTTACACAATAGGAGGAGGAAAGTCCAATGAAATCAATGATTTAAGGTGCTTTTGGCATTAAAAGCTTGATCATGCAGTCATTAATTTGATATTTTTATCAAACATTAAATTTTCATTGCACAAGTCTATGCTTCAAATATAAAAAAGAGAAGTACAAAAAGCCTATACAATGGAGACTAATAAAAATGACATTTTTGTAGCTAGAAAAGTTAAATTTTTTGTGGTTATTTT
>NW_018244725.1:0-267 GCF_001263595.1 Phalaenopsis equestris | reverse complement strand
AAGTGGTGGAATTCGTTAGTGAAGTGGTGGCGACTCGACTGCTGTGAAGGAAGACCAAAGGTAGAGGTCGCGTGCCACAAAATTTGATGCCGGCGTCGTTGGTGGCGGTGACCTTATGGCAATGGTCTGATAATAACGACAATGGTGGATGGTCAACGGTGGTCAGAAGATTGCGGCGATGATGATGGTGGCTGGAGGATGGCTCGACGACGATGGTTCAGCTGCGATAAGGAACGACGTTATGGCAGCCGTGACGGTGGTGGCCTA
>NW_018244724.1:0-303 GCF_001263595.1 Phalaenopsis equestris | reverse complement strand
TTTTTGCATCTTTTTGCTCCAATGACCATAATTCAACATATCTGCAACAAAACATCAAAAATACCTTTCTTTAAAGTGTAATATCATCAAAATCAGTGTAAAATAGGTATGAAAATCTCAACATATTTTTCTTTGGTCACCTACCTCCAAATTTCTTTGTAGAAGAGGTACTACAATTGAAATCCCCACTATCATCCAGGAAGAGGTCATCTGTTCACTGATATGATGAAGGAAGGTCCAAAGCTCTCTTTTGCCTTCCTTAGTATAACCTGCATAGATGAAGGAAGCAAAGCCCAAGTGGCC
>NW_018244723.1:0-968 GCF_001263595.1 Phalaenopsis equestris | reverse complement strand
TTTACCTTTATAATTATCTTTCATTTTAATTGCTAGTTTCAGAAATTACAAATTCTCAATTAAATTTTGGTCTCTGACTTCAGAAAAATTATGGGAGGACCCCAGGGTCAGAGACCACAAGTGCCACAAATTTCATTATATTTTGGTTTTCTTAATAACATTTTTGAATATTTAATGAATTTAATTAAATTCAAAGTTAATTTTATTCATTTACTTTGATTTTGTTTAGGGTATTTTATTTTCTATTTTTTGTATTTTAAAATTATTTATTTATGAATCTTTAAAGCTTATTTAATTGTTCTAGAATTTATTAATTCAAATAAAGGGCCATCTTCCTATTTAATGTGGATCTTAAACCTACGACATTGTTAAACTCCATGTGTCCACTAATTCGTCGCAAAATGACTGTGTTTACCACACTGGCCTTCGATCCAGTGTGTTGAATGATCTCTTAGTCCTCCATTTTATTTTAACCATGATCTTCCATTGTAAATACAAGAAAATGGACGATATCTATTTATCATCTCACATGAATAAAATGCTTGATCAAATCATTCCTATGCTCAATCCTAAGATTTTATGCATCCAAAAGGTTCTTTAGGTCCTTAGGGTTCAATCCTATAGCTATGATTACATGCATTTAAATCAACACCCGGGGTCACTTCATCTAAACAATCAAATAAACGTTAATGAGCTGAAAGAAAATTTTTTATTAACTAAAAAATATCAAGTCTCCTTATACTAAGGAGCCAACCAACATGCTTATCTCTTCATTCTTTAGAGAATAAGATTTGAATCATATTGTGGGCGAATTTCTTAACCCACCTTACAAATTACGGTTTTTTTGTCCCGCCAGGCCTCCTCTCACCTTTTGGCCAGCTTCCTGCTTTGGGTTTCTGGGTTCCCCTAGCCTTTTTCTCTCGCCTTTGGGTTGGCTCCCTCCTTCCAGTTTCTTCTTTTGCCCGGAC
>NW_018244722.1:0-453 GCF_001263595.1 Phalaenopsis equestris | reverse complement strand
CAACCACATCTTAGCTTTATCCCTCAGTGAGAAAGGAAATAACCTAAGTCTTATGGCATCATTTGATACACCATCATATTTAAATGTAGCACATAATTCTAGAAAATTGGCAAGATTTAAATTTGGATCTTCAGTTGGTGAGCCCCGAAACGTGCTCCCCCAAACTGATTATTTGATATAATTTGGATAATAGCAGGTTTAAGTTAAAATGAATTAGCCACTACATTAGGTTTTTGAATACTATGATGAAGTTCATCTACCGTAGGGTTGGCATAATCTCGTAAAGGTCTAAATTCTTGATGAATTTCAGCATTTTGATCATTTTGGTTTGTCATTTCTTAGTTTTTTAGATTTTTCAAGTTTTTAATTTTTTTGTTTTTTTTTTTATTTTCTTAACGGTTCTCTCTAATTCAAAATTGTAGGGTATTAGTCCTTCAGAACCTGAACTATGCA
>NW_018244721.1:0-369 GCF_001263595.1 Phalaenopsis equestris | reverse complement strand
ACATGTGGAGGATTGCATCTGGTAGTCGATAACCAACATAAAATTTTGGTCGAAAAATCATGACATAAATCTTTTAAATCATTTATTTATCTGCACAGGCGTGCTGACTTCTTGGTTTCGTATAATTGTTGTTTGTCTGAGCTTACATTGACGAGTAAGCTTCTATGGTAAAGTCTTTTTCTATAAAATTTTAATAATTAAAAATATTTAAACCTAAAATTTATAGAATAAAAAATACAAAGATCTTCACATATAAATTCTTACATGTTTTATGGCCGAATTTGAAATAATTTGTATTGCACAATCGTAACCAGAGTCATGCCAATAGAGCCTTCAGATTGAGGACAAATATTGCATTCAGCATACTGT
>NW_018244720.1:0-2969 GCF_001263595.1 Phalaenopsis equestris | reverse complement strand
GGTTTCTTATTCATGATATGAACCCCTATTTATAGGCAAACATCTTCCGCCGAAAAGACACGAGTTCCTAGTGCAATCTAACAAATTTCTTCTCCACCTCGTTGACCCCTTGAGAAAAAAAATGGTTTCTTATTCATGATATGAACCCCTATTTATAGACAAACATCTTCCGCCGAAAAGACGCGAGTTCCTAGTGCAATCTAACAAATTTCTTCTTCACCTCGTTGACCCCTTGAGAACCTCGGTGATCCTTCTGACACCGCTCCTCTAAAGTACCCCATGAAACGGAGAAAACACTCCACCATCTCAGCAAGGCAGCGAAGTGTGAAGTCAGAAGACACCCGACGCACTCTGGGAAAAACTGACGAAGCTTGAGATTAAGGTGAAGGACTGAAAGAAGAAGTTTATTTTCGCCTCATGCAAGGACAAATGCGGGATCCACACTTCTCCCACTAAGTGCGAATTGAAGAAAGTAAAAACCCTCCCAAGACATGTTCAAGACAACAGAGCTTTGATTGAGGGCCAACGCCTCTCTTTGTTTCAGTAGCTTGACCCCAATGTGATTGAATGAATGATTCGTTTGGAAGGTGTTGATACTTTGATCGAGGATCTATGGAGATCAATTGACGATAGGGAGGTTGCTAGGGAGAGAGATGTTGGGGAGAGGATGGCTTGAAGAGGCTTCCTTGGAGAGGCGACCCTCCCTCATTTGGCAAAGGCTAAGGTCGGTCCAACTCAAGCAGGTTGGCCGAGGGGAATGATGAAGGTTGATATTACTTATCTTCTTGTTTGTTCGTGTGTGAAATACATTTTCATGACATTTCTGTAATTTTTCAAATTCTTCGAAAGTGAGTGAGGGAGACTCTTCCCATTCACCTAGCCATCCTAAATCTGGAGGCACATCAATGTGCTTGTCAATTGGAGGAGTTCTGGTGGTGATGGGGGAGGCCTTGTTCACTCCTTTGCAGAAGTGAGGTGAGACGAGACACACCTCTCTCATTATCTTCGTTGAGATTAAATATGAGGAGGGACGAGGGGTCACGGATTAGACAGAGAGCGATGACCCTCAAAGGGAAGGAAAGGCTCTTGTCCCCAATATGGATTTGCCCCCTCCTCTCGTACAAGAGGGGTGGTTTTGCCTCAATGGTCATTCTCAGACAATCAAGGAATTGGTGTCTAGACAAGCAATCACTATGTTTTCTTTGACGAGGCGATCGAGTGGTTCCCTGCCAACCCGCTGAATGGAGACTGCCCCTCTATTCTGATCGATACATTATGGTCTTGTGCCTTCAAGAGGAACTTGAGGTTGAAGGATAGAAGGGACATTTTCCAATCAATCGATTGTTATCATGCCCTTTCCTGACAGACTTCGTACTTCTCGGCTCTTCTTAGACAAAGCCAAGGAGGATGTAAGGCGGTCTGCCTCAAGGGTTCAGAAATTGAAACAGAAACTCTCTATGGCAGAAGGGAGATTGATGCTTTCCCTCAAGGGGCAACAGATGGATGCCCAGTAGCATGAGAAAGAGGTGGCGGCTCTTCAGAAGAAAAATAAGGAGATGAAAGAAAAAATATATATTTTTATGGTCACCAGGAGCTAAAAGAAAAAAAATAAAATTATTACGCCAAGATGAGATTTACTGGACATCGACCAATAGTGTAAGTAAACCAAATGGAGATTTCAATAAATTGCAGTCTACCAGCAAAAGAGAGGAAACTAGGCTTCCAACCAACATGTCAACTTTGAATTTTGTCATAGAGCCTAGTGCAAGCAGCAGTAAGTATTTTTGAATCTTTAAGAACAACACTTAGATAGTTCAAGGGCAAGGATTTTAAGACAAAGCCATTAATAGCACAAATTTATAGATAGTTCAAGGGCAAGGATTTTAAGACAAAGCCGTTAATAGCACAAATTTACAATGGCAATGGCAGGACAATATCAACTAATTTGGTAAAGCAAATAACTTATTTGCTATTATCAAAACACAAATTTAAGTATTTTGAAAGGAATTTAGAATGCACTTAAGAACTCTCATGTCGCTACATTTAACTTTTTGCCAAAAAAACTAAAAGATCACCCACATATATAAGATGATATATCTCCTAACTGAGAGATGGGATAGCAAACAATGCTTAAATTAACATTATTTAACTCCATTAAATTAGAATAAACATCCATGACTATGATAAAAAGACACAGGGATAAGGGACACCCTTGTCTTAATCAATATATGTTGTAAAATAACTTTTCATTTTATTATTGATGATGATAGAGAAATGAACATCATAGATAAATGCTTTGATCCATTGAATGATTTTAAAAGGAAAACCCAAGCAAAACATTATGTCAATAACAAATTGATGGAAGACACTATCAAAAGCCTTTTTAATGTCAATCTCAGTATAAAATCCCTTAGTATAAGAAGCTCATTAGCCATTCTATCTTAGCATAAAATCCTTTAGGATAAGAAGCTCTATCAAAATAAAAAAGAAGCCCATGAGTCATAACAATATTTTCTACAACATCCCTCTCACCTATATATACCCCCCAAACATGATTGACTACGGATGTAAATTGTATTTCCATACTTAGCCAAGAGCTCATATACAACATTTTAAATAGTATTACAAAAAGATATTGGTCTAAAATCAATCAAAGAAAGAAACTTATTATGCTCAATAATGAGAAAGATAACAATATGATTTACTCTGTAAGGCAGCGTAGAGATGCGATAAAAATATTATACTACAATTATACAAATAGACCTAGTAAAATACGAAGTTTTTACTTATGATGGGACAAATATGTTTGGCATTTCCACTTAATTGTGAATACTCTAGATATTATTTAATTAAATGCAATAAAGTTGTGTTGTAAATTCATCTATGTAAAATTATCATTCTTCTATCTTTCTTTTTTAGTTCTTAAACATTTGTTGAAATTCACAACAAAATGTTAATCTTATTTTAAT
>NW_018244719.1:0-456 GCF_001263595.1 Phalaenopsis equestris | reverse complement strand
GTGTGGCCGATCGCGGGAGCTAGGGCACGAGGGGGCGAGTCAGGATTCGATCGAGCCGCGACTGGGAAGAAGGGAGGGGAGGCTACATGTGTGATTTAGGTGAAATAAGGTTTAAAATAAAGATTTCTTTTTATTTTTATTATTTTGTTTTATTTTATTATATTATATTATTTAAGTATATTAATTAGCGTGTGGTTTCTCGTGCTCAGAACCCTAGCAAAGTGGGTATCCTTCCTAGGTAAAATTGACGTTCCGGACGCGTCAGCGCAGTCCGTTTCGTTATCCGAGATTTTCCGGACAACCTCATCGACGATCCAGTCAAAAATGCGTCGAATTTGATTTCACTTCAAATTTATGGTTCTTGATCGGTCATTTCAAAAATTGACTTATGTTTTGATTACTTGTGAAGTTTTTACAGGCGTAAGTGTCGCGAACTATGATATTTGTGTGTGTGAA
>NW_018244718.1:0-2797 GCF_001263595.1 Phalaenopsis equestris | reverse complement strand
TTAATTTTGATTAACCTGTGTTAGTTCCGGTTGACCAGGTGATTTATATGATTTGGGTTAACCCGAGTTAGGTCAGGTTGTCTTGATTCGGTAGATTTGAGACCTAATGTTTTAGTTGATTTGGGTTAACTCAAGTTTGTTTGAATTGACCCAGTGATTCAATTGATTTGGGTCAACTGGATTTAGGTAACGTTTACCTAGTGTTTCATTTGATTTGGGTTAATCTAAGTTTAGTCGGGTTGACCCGATGATTTAGTTAATTTAGGTTAACTCGAGTTTGGTTGAGTTGGCCCAACTTTTTGGTTGATTTTGGTTAACCCAATTTAGGTTGGTTGACCCATCATTTTATTTGAGCAAAGTCTAAGTTAGGTTAGACTTAAGGTTTAGTTTCAATGTAAGTTGAACCTTAAAGGGTTGAATAAGTCTAATGTAGTTTAGACTTAGGATTTAGGTTCATTATGAGTTAAATCTAAGGTTTTAGGGTTAAATTCAATTTGAGTTAAGCTTAAGGATTTTGACCTAGGTTATTTTTCATTAACCCTAAGGATTCAGAGTTCTGTTGGGTTTAATATGGGTTAGACCAAAAATATAAGGTTAGGTTCAAGCTAGATTGAACCTAGGTGTAGGTTTTAGTTTACGTCTAATATGGGTAGACCCAAACTTTAGGGTTAGGTTCAAGTTAGGTTGAACCAAAGTTTATGGTTTAGCTTAGGTCTAATATGGGTTAGACCTAACATGGTTAGGTTCAGATCAGGTTAAACTAATGTTTCAAGTATAGGTTGGGTCTAATATGGGTTAGACCCAACATTTAGGGTTAGATTCAAGTTAGGTTGAACCTTGGTTTAGGGTTTAGGTTGTGGATTAGACCAAAAAATTAGGGTTAGGTTCAATTTGGGTAAAACATAAGTTTAGGGTTTTGTTTGAGTCTAATGACCCAACATTTAGGGTTAAATTCAAGTTAGGTTGAACCTTGGTTTAGAGTTTAGGTTGGATCTAATATGGGTTAGACCCACATTTAGGGTAAGTTTGAAGTTAGGTTGAACCTAGGTTTAGGGTTTAGGTTAGGTACAATATAGGTAAGAACTAACATTTAAGGTTAGGTTCAAGTTAGGTTGAACCAAAGTTTATGGTTTAGCTTAGGTCTAATATGGGTTAGACCTAACATGGTTAGGTTCAGATCAGGTTAAACTAATGTTTCAAGTATAGGTTGGGTCTAATATGGGTTAGACCCAACATTTAGGGTTAGATTCAAGTTAGGTTGAACCTTGGTTTAGGGTTTAGGTTGTGGATTAGACCAAAAAATTAGGGTTAGGTTCAATTTGGGTAAAACATAAGTTTAGGGTTTTGTTTGAGTCTAATGACCCAACATTTAGGGTTAAATTCAAGTTAGGTTGAACCTTGGTTTAGGGTTTAGGATGTGGATTAGACCAAAAAATTAGGGTTAGGTTCAATTTGGGTAAAACATAAGTTTAGGGTTTTGTTTGAGTCTAATGACCCAACATTTAGGGTTAAATTCAAGTTAGGTTGAACCTTGGTTTAGAGTTTAGGTTGGATCTAATATGGGTTAGACCCACATTTAGGGTAAGTTTGAAGTTAGGTTGAACCTAGGTTTAGGGTTTAGGTTAGGTACAATATAGGTAAGAACTAACATTTAAGGTTAGGTTCAAGTTAGGTTGAACCTCGGTTTAGGGTTTAGGTTGGGTCTAATATGGGTTAGACCCATAATTTCGTGTTAGTTTGAGTTTAAGGTGGGTAAACCCAACAATCGAGTTTTAGGTTAAATCTAACCAAATTAAGCTAAGTAATGTTTGAGGTTCCAACTTTACTTCAAGTAGGTTGAGTCTAATTGGTAGTTTGTTTAGGTTAGGTCTAAATGGGGTTAAACCTAACTTAGACCCAAGCTCAAATTAAGCTAAACCTTAAGTCACCGTAGTTTTTTCATGGATAAGAGGATGAACATGGTGTTATGCCCATAAGACCCTTGGATTAAAGTTTAAATTTAGCTTAAGGAACAATTTGGGCCAAAACACACGTTTTTAATTTTTACAATTTCAACCTTGGAGTTCTAATTTTTCATTTTAGGGTTTTCAAGGGTGGAAAATATTACCTTAGTGTTTAATTTTAATGTCCAAAGTTTCCTAGCCAATTCCCATTTTAATTTCAAATTTGTGATTTTTCATAATTATTTTTAAAAATAATTATAAAATTGGTAGAAATTGGTCATTTTCATTTTAGAGACATCACCCCCCCCTCCCCTTAAAAAAATTAGATAATATTTCCAAGGATGGGGGAAAATCCCTACAAATTTCATAATTTTAAAATTATATTTAATTTTTAATAATTAAAATACTCCAACGTGTACTTAATTAATTAAAAATTAAATATAAATTGTCTATTTTCAAATTTATTTTTATTATATTATCCTCTATTCATTGAGTTCAGAAGTTTTTTTTTTTTTTTTTATTTTATTTGACAAAGTTATGGACTTTTAAAGGTTTCATTTAATTTCTTGATTTAATAAAATAGGAAAAAAAGAATTTTCCCACTTATCCACGTCGCGTCCCCGTCATCCTTGGCAGCTCTGAATGTCCACGCGCCTTCTCGTGATTTTTTGTGACCCCATAAAGGTTTTCCTCAACTCAATTTGGATTGAAATAGGCTCTAACTATGATCTAGACCAAATGGCGGCTCTGTTTGCTCCTAAAATAAGTTAGAGGCTACGAGAAGGCTTTATTTTAATTAGAGGCTAACAAAAGGCTTAATTTAATTTTGATTAGGATTGATTTTGAGATATTAT
>NW_018244717.1:1486-1726 GCF_001263595.1 Phalaenopsis equestris | reverse complement strand
CGTGAACAGTGTGTTCGTGTTCAACTCGACTTAAGTATTTTTATTCGTGTTTGGCTCGAAATGGGCTGGTTAAAATTAATTAAAAAAAAAAAATGTAGAGTGTTGGATTCAAACATAGGCCAAATATATGTAAAAGAAGGCGCATAACTACATTATCATATGAGGTTTTATAATTTAAACTTAGATATATATATATATATATATATATATATATATATTATCTCGAGCTAAAGAGAACCG
>NW_018244717.1:0-936 GCF_001263595.1 Phalaenopsis equestris | reverse complement strand
TCAAATGAACCCATAGTCATTGATATATATATATATATATATATATAAAGTTGTATTGACATACATATCACATAATTCTTATGTATTTAGATATTTAACAAAAAAAAAACTGAGAATTTTAATATAATATCGAATATACAATTATTTTAATTTCCTTAGAATAAAATATTATTTTTTAATGCATATAAAAGATGCCTTATATGTAAAAAAAAAAGAAATTTTGGTCCTGAAGATGTAAATATATCAGATTTATATGATATTTATGTAAATCTTCCAAAAAATTAATAAGGAGGTGCCATCCATGTGACTTTGTCCGATTAAAATGGTTGAGCTTCCCACGGGAAAAGTTCACATGCCCTGCTCTGCTCGAATTGATGGTGGGGTCCACTTGCATGTGCCATAGACATTCAAGTCTCTCCCTGAGACACGTACGAGACTCTCTCTCTCTAGGAGTTTTCTTACATAAATATCTCATAATTTTTTTGTATTTATATTTTCACACTTAACATTTAACTTTTTTTACTATAACATAATAAAACAACATTATTGATGAATCCAATGATAATCAAGTAATAAATTATCGTTTTAGCATTGTACGTAAATTCTACACATATTCATAAAATAAAACAAAGGTTTTTACATAAAATATCCAATAAAGAAAAAAAATCACGGGATCTTGTCTAGTTGAAATGTACATTCTATTTCGAGTTGGTGATTACATATATGATCTCTTATCTCATAGGCGGGGAAATGTCACATAGTATTTTGAGTTATTACGTTCGTGCGCAGAAGAATTCATTGCCCCATAACAGTGAGCGACCACAATAGAGAGTAATAATTGGAGTTTCGGTACATCGACTTTGAAATCGACAAGTTTTTCGAGATGATGCACTGTCTCGTGGTTTTTTCATGACTGCGGTGTCGTTTATTGCTTTA
>NW_018244716.1:0-4690 GCF_001263595.1 Phalaenopsis equestris | reverse complement strand
GTGTTCGGCTCGTTTACACCCTAACACAAGAGAATCCACCCTCAACTAGCAAACACTGCTTCACGTAACTTCGCTGTTGTTAGACACGATGCCAAGCAACATTCGAGAGTCAAATTTTTGTGTGCAAAGTAGGTTTTCTCTCCCTAGCACCGGAGCACCACTCCTGGGCGCCAACTTTCCATGGGTTTGGGTTGAAGCCGCGATTCGGGCGCCCCCACGCGTCTTATGGGCGTTGGAATGTCGATTGTTCTATTGTTGGGCATGGAAACCTAACATTTCATTGCCATTGTGTGTTAGGCCACTTGGATATAAGAGTTTTTTTTTTTTTAATTTAATGATGTTGCATCATGGAAGCATAATTGATGTGAAATCGCAAAAGCAAGAGGATTTTCTTATTTGATTACGCTGAGATAGTGCTCGCTCGTTCCTAATCATGAAGCAATATGTGTTGCGTTATGATCAAATAGTCCCCATAATTTTGTCCCCGGCAGTGCATAAACCATCCAAAAATAAGCAAATGAAATGCTGAGTATTTCAATCCTTATCCAACGCAAAAAGTAAATAATAATAATTTAATGCTACTTATATTTATAGAGGACTATAATTAGCGTGAAATGACGCTTAGACCTCTGATCTTCTTTAATCGGCCGATTTCTGATCATTCTGTTTAAGTTCGATCGACTCTCAGTTGATTGGTCAGTGGCAAGTCCTCTTCTTGTTGGCCGACATCCGATTTATCATCCTCTGGGTCGGTTGACCTCTAGTAGGCTGGCCTTTAATCGACTGATCTCAGACTGATCAGTCGCTCGATTAGCCTCCATCTGATTGGTCTATTGTTATCTTTCAATTATCCTTGCTTTGGGTAACACTGCATTACTTTCATGAGATTCAAATGTAGATGCCACATAATATTCTCTCAATAATATTTTTATTGCACACATGATACATAGTGTAGCAATGTTCTTGACCATTTATATGAAAATAATATGTACAACAATAAATCCAATTACAATCACATAAGGGTCCGTTTGAGCCAGCTTGTGCGTTTCAGGATAAGCTGGTTATCCTGAAACGCGGCCTGTGGGCCGGCCGCAAGGGCCCGCGGTCTGCGTTTAATGTAAAAACTCAAACGCAGTTTCGGATAAACTGACGAAACTCGCGAATCAAACGGTACGACAGCGTTTTGAAAACGCCGCCCGCACTTATCAGCTGGCCCAAACGCACCCTAAGTATAATCATAATCAGACATATTTAAATTGACTCGTAGATAATTTATTTATTTAAATTTCTATGACTTTGCGCAATAAAGTAGAATGGTAAAAATCAATTTCACAGCATATCCATCTAACCACATACAAAAATTATGAATAAATAAAGCATATTCACTAATATATTATTCACAAACTCTCATCAATCATATACATAAATATATATGTATGATCCTTAATATATTCCCAAACTGCCATTATATATAAAACTTCATCAAATTCTCCCAAATATATCATAATTTATCATTTAAAAGAAAAAGACATTCACTAAGCTAACATTAATCTTCATAGTTATATATATAAGTCATGGAACAACAAATAATAAAAAGGATGATGCCACACACAACAGCTCAAAATAGAAAAACTCATTAAATTGTGCCACCAAAAGAAACTAGTAGCTATGGTTTGTGTCGTCCAAGGAGACCTTATAGACCTGGGTAAATATGAAAGTTTAGGTGGTAAACATGCAAATACATAAGAATTGTGTGGTATGTACGCAAATGTCCCAAAATTGGAATTGTAAGGCTTTCTGGTTAACCTGCAAACTGTAAATTGTGGTGTAAAATAAGTTTAAAAGCTAAATCACTTCTAAACTATCCGAACTATTAATCTCATCGCCGATATCTTCACTCGAAAAAACATGAATCAGAATTCAAAATTATTGCCTTTGTACCTAATAAACCAACACATCTTCATCCACAGCTTTTTTTCTCCATACGGCTTCAATTCTCCACTTACATTCATTAATCTGATTCTGCTCCCCTTTCTCCTCAGTACTTCTCATTCCATCCCTGAAACCCACCGTCCAAATCAGAGTAACATGTCATCAGATTATTCTCCCAGGCCTCCTAACCAGTAGAAGTTGTTGCTGCCTTCTGTGTGTAGAAGGGTTAAAACAAGTTCATTGTTTGGCATATCAATCCAAGTTTGAATCTATGATGAGCCTGTTGCAGGTCTCTAATAGCGAGTATATTTCCTCAGATAAAGGATGAGAGCAATCTCCAGCAATAAAAACATGAACTTTATTCTGCAATTCAATCCAACTATATCCTGGTTGCTTGAAAACCCCTTTCCTATCCATTAATTGCCTCACTTGTAAAGCTTCCTCCCATCTCCCCTCATCTGCATGGATATTGTACCTCAGCACATACGAAGCACATCCAGTTGGCTCCATTGCTGCTAAGGCCTTTGCTGCTACATCAGCCAAGTCTGGTTTGTTATGAACCCTACAAGCACCAAGAAGAGCACCCCAAACTACCCGGTCAGGAGGAAAAATCATGTCTTTAATCACCTCCAAAGCTTCATCAAGTTGCCCATGCCGCCCGATGAGGTCCACAAGGACCGCATAATGCTCCACATTAGGAACTAACTTAAACTCCTTAATCATTGATTCAAATTCCCTCTTCCCATCTTCCACCAATCCCGCATGCCCGCAGGCATGCAGAATGGCAACAAACGTTATCTGCGTTGGTCGAATTTTCACATTCTTCATTTCCTTAAAAAGATGAAGCGCTTCCATAGCAAATCCATGGTGTGCAAACCCCCCTATCATTGAGTTCCATGAAATGACATCTCTTTGTTCCATGTTTTCAAACACGCACATTGCCTCAATCACACACCCACACCTTGAGTACATGGTGATCAAAGAATTGTTAATTGGGGTATCTGGTACAAGAGTTTTAATGATGAGTTGGTGAATTTGAGTGCCTTGTCTTAGAGATGCAAGTGCCGCACAGGCACTAAGCAACGAGGACATGGTATGTTTGTCAAATCTCTCACCGGAAGAAAACATTTTGGAGAAAAGCCCAATTGCCCCTTCGAAATCTCCATTTTGTTCGTAGCCAGAAATCATCGTGTTCCAAGTGATGAGCTCCTTATGTGGTGATTGGTCGAAAAAGCTTCGTGCTTTCTCCACCTCACCCTTTTGGGCGAAACCAAAAATTATCGTGTTCCATGATCGGGAATCGCGTTCAACCAATTGGAGGAAAAGAGCTTCAGCCCTTTCCATTTCTAGAGCCTGCACAAAACCAGTGATCATGGTGTTCCATGAAACCAAATCTCTTGCAGGCATTTCATCAAATAGCTTTTTTGCAGATATAAGATCACCAGCTTTTACATAACACATGATCATAGAATTCCATGAAACAACATTCCTATGAAAGTTTTTGGTCTTTAATCTGATCTGAAAGTTTTGATGTTGTTCGTATGGAATCAAGTCAAACACTCTCCGGGCTTCCTTTAACCTCCCAATTCTGCCATACCCTACAATCAAGGTATTAAAAGCATCAACAACTCCCTCAATGTCTGAAGCTTTAGCGCTCCTAAGCAAGATTTTCGTCGCCTCTTCCAATAAGTTGTTTTGAATCAACCCCGAAACTAGTGCGTTCAGAGAAGCCGCGTCCTGAACGGGCATTATCTCGAAAAGCTCTACTGCACTCCTGATATCTCCCACGCGAAGTAAACCGGTAATCACTGTATTCCAAGAAACAACATTTCTCTCAGGCATTCCACCAAACAGTTGCATCGCTTCAACCATTTTTCCATTCCTGGCGTACCCGCAAATCATTGTATTCCAAGAAATGACATCTCGTACAGGCATTTGATCGAACAGGTGACGTGCCTCCTTAAGCTCGCTGTGGTCATATGAACTTGTGTAGCCGGATATCATGCAGTTCCATGAAACGAGGTCTCTTTGAGGCATTTCGTCAAACAGTCTGCGAGCAGGTGCAAGTTCGCGCTGACGGACGTATCCAGAGATCATAGAGTTCCATATGAAGACGTTGCGGTGGGGAAGGGAGTCGAAGACCTGGCGAGCTTCACGGAGGCGACCTCGCCGGATAAGTTCAGAGAGAGCCTTGTTCTGCTGCCCGCAATCAGTTCCGGTGGCGGCGAACGTTCGAACAGCAGATTGACGTAACAGGCTTCTCATGCCGGCGGCGAAACCAGCCGGATAAGTTCAGAGAGAGCCTTGTTCTGCTGCCTGCAATCAGTTCCGGCGGCGGCGAACGTTCGAACAGCAGATTGACGGAACAGGCTTCTCATGCCGGCGGCGAAACCTAGATGAATCTTTGGACGAAATAGAGCGCCGGCGACTGCGGCATTTTGCTTGGGTAAGGCAGCGACGGGAAGACTTTCTCCTCCATAATGGGCTATCTTCTCGGCAACGACATATTATTCAGCACGGAAGGGGATGCCTCGCCGCGGAAGTCAGCCATTGTCTTCTCCTTCTCCTCTCTTCAATCTCCGGTGCCGGCGATCCCATCAACCGCGGCCAGTGGTGGCGGCCACACCGATTTGGAAAGGGAGACGGAATGTTTATTCTGCTGTCGCATTATGCCTGCCCCCATTGGCTGTTGAAAAATTTCTTAGCTGGAACAAAGACACCTTGAAAATTTTCTTAACTGGGAGAAAGAATGGTTTAC
>NW_018244715.1:0-448 GCF_001263595.1 Phalaenopsis equestris | reverse complement strand
GAATATCCTGATTTGCCTATAAATCATACCCAAGGGTTAGAGCGTAAGAATGGAGAGGAGGAGGGGGGGGGGGGGGGGAGAGATGAACAATGATGAATAGTAAAATATCTTGTCTATTAGTCATTTCTCTTAAAATGATCTCTCTTTTTATAAGGGGAGGGGTACAATATATGATATTATATTTCTTCTCCTCTCTTAATGGGGGTTGTAAAGGATATTAATTTAGATCTTTTACATGTATGAGCTGATCCCATGATGAAATATAGTTTTGTAAAATATATAAAATTGACTTCGTTATGTATAAAATTGACTTCATTATGCAACGGTGTCAAAAGCTTGATGCAATCTTTTATAAATAAGAATTTTAAGCAATTAATGTTGAGATTCTACGCAAGTAATATATCGTTATCAAATAATAAATAACTTTCTATTTAAGCCCCAAATATCG
>NW_018244714.1:0-487 GCF_001263595.1 Phalaenopsis equestris | reverse complement strand
AAAAAAAAATAATGTATGGATTTATCAAGAGAACAAGCCTTTTAAGTTTAAAGTCAAATATAAAAGTTATGAGTATCTAACCTTTTTTTTCCTTAGCTTTGTACATAAGGTATATTCACCATGACTGTACTATTGGTTAACTTTGTTAACTTTTGCTTAATTGATTTTTAATTGTTTGTATTTATGAATCATTTGTACAATCTGGTTTAATCTTTGCAACTTTGAAGAATACTTGTATTATATTTTTTGTGCTTCAATTTTACAGTTTTATCGTCACGATATTGTTTGTGGTTTGGATTAACCAAGACGGGTGCAGACGGTAGAAAATATTTTTTTTTAATAATTAATATTTAACAAATGAAAGAAATACTATAGGAAATATATTAATTTAAAACAGTTATAAATTTATCTTAAGTCAAATTGTCTGCATCTTCTATAAGCTTTTTCTTTTCTGTTGCTCATCTATTATTGAATGATTAAACCTGTA
>NW_018244713.1:0-272 GCF_001263595.1 Phalaenopsis equestris | reverse complement strand
AACTGAGGAACTACTGTAAGAGAAGTTATTTCATCCGTTAATCGTACATACGAACGAACAACTACTGGGTGGCAACTCGGTATACACATTGAGATGATATCGGACCATGCCGAACAATCGCCCAACAATTGGTCGTACAAATGTAATATTTTCTCCAAATATAATCTCAAAAGCGCTTAGAAGAGCTATAAATTTTCCTTTAATTAAACAAAATCGCTATGTCATCTACCGAATTTGACAATATAGATCCGGGTGTCATCACGTGGCATGGG
>NW_018244712.1:0-430 GCF_001263595.1 Phalaenopsis equestris | reverse complement strand
AAATGGGTGTTATGTATGTAAATTTTCCAAAAAAATATGTGCAGGAAAGTAAAATACGTGTTTTTATGAATAAATAAAGGATATGCTGCTTTAGTAGATTGAGCTTTGTTTTCTATAGAATTAGCATAAAACAGTTTGTTAACAATTTAGAGATGTGCACTCAGATCAAAAATGATGAAAATCATGCAAATATAATAATGTAAAAAAGTGTGCTTCACAAGATATCTTCATCCAATAGGTTTTACATTTCCTATGCAGTATATTTTGAGATCACAATGAACAAACTAAAATTTAAATTAATCTCTGTTTAAATCTAATCAGAAATCCTGCTTCAATATGAATTGAATTGTGCACTAGTTGTTAACAAGCAGTTAAACCACTTCACCAGTAAAGACTAATAGCCCAAACAAGTTAATAATTCTAAGCATGC
>NW_018244711.1:0-206 GCF_001263595.1 Phalaenopsis equestris | reverse complement strand
TGGGCGAAAGAAGCTTTGTCCGTATCAACCGAAGAAGAAGGAAGCGTCATAAGGACGATCCTTCAGCCCGCAAGATGCAAAAGCCAAAGAAACCGGACAGTCTGATCCGATAGAGCGCGACCAAAAGTGAATGGACGCGCGCCGGGTCGAAGCAGCAGAAGTTTAACCTATGAAAACATACGCGGGACGGAAGAAACAAGCGCGTA
>NW_018244710.1:0-445 GCF_001263595.1 Phalaenopsis equestris | reverse complement strand
CAGGATCAACTAAAAAGGAAAAAATCAAACTCAAGGTATAATAGAAAATGAAGGAAATACAATTGAATATAATAGAAAAAGTAAGAATATCGGAAGAAATAACTCAAAATAATAAAAAATAAATAATGGTTATTACTAACCATTAAAATATTATAATACTATTACTGAAATTTTGCTTCAGAAATGCTTCGGACAACCACTGACTGTTTTTTGGTTTTCCAAGTAAGCAGGTTTCCCGACACAAATGAGCAATACTCCGAGATAGATCTCAGATCATGGACAGATCCAACCCAATCAGTGTATGTGAAAACAACAATATTGCGAGATGTGTGGCGGTAAAAATGCAAACCAGAGCACGATGTGCTTTTTAAATAGTAGAGAATTCGATGAACAACTTGGAGATGATGCTAATAGGGGTCATGCATGAATTGACTTACTATCCCAA
>NW_018244709.1:0-1496 GCF_001263595.1 Phalaenopsis equestris | reverse complement strand
AAAAATAGTTCGAATAGTTTGATTCTCTAAATTTTATAACAAAAGTGATTGATTAAGCTTAGCAAATCACTGACATGGATTAAAAACATACTCACAAGTTTAGGTTCAAGATTAACAATGTCTTGGTGGAGCCAGCTTTTCATCCTCAATAAAATGATAAATTTTATTTTTATATTTATCATACTTAAAATTTCAAATTACACTATAAATATCATTTATGGATAAGATGGCATGTATATAAAAATAAAAGTTTACGCATTAAATTTGCAAATACGCCGAAATCGTGTGGCTTGCATGTGAATCTTCCTGCTCCTGCGAGCAAGTGCTTCGTCGGGCGACAGACGAATGCCACAGACCAGCGTTTCGGATGCCTAAGGGTATACAGCCTTCGTGTCCGACGAGGCTTCAGTAAAAGTTTCGCTGCTTCGGTTATCTACTCGCCTTCCGTCTCGCTTGAAGTGTTTGAGCGAGAGGGGTGTTGGAACAGTGGCGGCAGAGGCTGAGGAGATAAGCGGGGTTGAGAGAGAAAGAGGTTGGAGGAGAATCGAACAGGGTTTTGACGGGAGATCTGAGATGTCAGAGGAGAAGCCGTTTGTGGAGCTTTATAAGGGGTTCAATGGACTCGAAAAGATCGTGCTTAGAGAGGTCGGGGGGAGCTCGACAGAGGTGCGTTGCCTTGCTAGAGCATTTTTTTTTCTTGCTTGTTTGTTTTGAGTTGAATTTTGAATTCGAGATCCTATTCCTAGGCTGGAATTTGGGTATTTTATGCACTGATTGTCGGATTGCTTAATTTTTATATTGATTTGTTAATGTTTAATTTAGATTCGCCGTTTCTTTCATGAATTTATGATCTTCTTTGGATTAGTCGTCGCCCATGTTAGGCATTCACAAGACAGAAGAAGAGTCGGCCAGTTGTTTCTATTGCCAAAATTTTCTGGCAGGATTTGCAGTTTCATCTGCACTACCAAAAAAAAAAAAAGAAGACTGAAGCTTGGGTTGTTGTATGCTTTTCTCGTATGGTATCCTTTTTGTGGATAAGTACAGAGAAAGAGTTTAGGATAAACTTGAACAATGGATGTCTACATTAGTCTAAAGAACTTCATTTGAGTAGATCTAAAACTGAATACATGGAATATAATTTTAGTATTAGTAGATCTAGTGGCAGGGTTGTAACGATGGGTGATCAAATCATTAAATGGAGCGAACGTTTTACCTAACTCAAGTCTATTGCTCCAAGTGATTGGTGATCTAGATGGGGACATTGTTATAGTTCATGTTGGATGGTTGAAGTGGAGAAATGCATTAGGCCAATTGTGTGATAGAAAAATACCGCTTAGGCTGAAAGGAAAATTTTATAAGATGGGGGTGAGACATGCAATGCTTTGTAGTGTAGAATGTTAGCCTATAAAAGAGAAGCATAAAACTAGGTTAAGGTTTGTCGAGATGAGAATGGATAGGTGGATGTAGGGCTGTCAAAAAAGCTCGTTGTTCGTGAG
>NW_018244708.1:724-964 GCF_001263595.1 Phalaenopsis equestris | reverse complement strand
AGGGTATTTCATAGATTTTACAATGTTAAAAGTCGCTTCTTAATCGTTAACTCTCACAGTTAATTCTCCCTTTTGAACACCTATCATAGCTCTTCCAGTAGATAAAAAAGGTCCCCCTAAAATTACAGGTATTTATTTATCTTCCTCCATATCTAAAACAATAAAATCCACAGGAAAGATAAATTTATCAGCTTTTACCAACACATCTTCTATAACTCCCTTAAGATAAGTAACTGAACG
>NW_018244708.1:0-551 GCF_001263595.1 Phalaenopsis equestris | reverse complement strand
AATAATTGCACTACACTCTTCGCTAAGTGCAACAGTCTCATTATCAGTGAACTTCCTTTTCTTGTTCAAAATATCTTTCATAAACTTCACATAATTGGGCATTTGCTCTAAAGCTTCTACTAAAGGAATATTTACCGTTAATTTCTTAAGAATTTCTATAAACTTAGAAAATTGTTTATCCTTTTTGTGTTGTTTCAATCTTTGAGGAAACAGTAGTGGAGATTTTTCTACAGTAATTTTCATTGGTGTAAATGAATATTCTAAATCTGGGTATTTATGATCCTTTTCTTTTTCTGAACCAACTTTCTCTTTTTCAGTTTCCATTTCTTTTTGCACTCTTGTTTCCAATTCTTTTTCACTTTGTAATTGTATCGCTTTTATCTGTTCTGTTCCTTGATCCTAAGGATTAAATTTCATAGTACTAGGAAAAGTTCTCAATATTCGGTTACTAAGCGCAGTAGCGATATGGCCCAATTAGTTTTCAATATTTTTTATAGCAGTTCCATGATTTTGTAGCTGGTTTACTTGAATTTGTAATTGATTTCCTTGAT
>NW_018244707.1:0-726 GCF_001263595.1 Phalaenopsis equestris | reverse complement strand
CGTAAATACATAACCATTGTAAGCTACTTGTGTACCTGTCAAAGCATTTGTCAGAAAGGTTTTTGAAGTTCTTCCTGTCAAAACGATTCCTTGGGCTCCCATTATCTTTACAAGATAGGCTTTGAAACTTTTCTTTACGCTCCTGCAATCTAGAGGAGCTAGGCTGTGAATTGTATTCCTCAGCAAGAACGTGGTGATTTGCGAACTTCATAAGCTTGGCTAAGGTTCTCAAATTTTATTAGCCAAGAATGTACGGACCTTCACTCGGGCCTTGATTGAAGGCTACTTAAGTAACAATAGATTTCAATTCTCGAACGTTCCAGCATCTCCTACTGGAATTGTGTGATGATGCTTCTAAGCCTTTATGTGAGTCCTAATGAACTTGAGGTTCTTCAACTGCGTTTGCATGCTAGCAAACTGGGCTGTGAACATGCACTTGACTCCCTTGAGGAGGTGATGACTTCCAGAGGTAAGTTACTGAACTAGCCTAGATTGATTTCTTCAATGTCATAAAGAACAAATGACATCTAAGGGCGTCATTTATCCTAAATAGATATATAGCTGACTCGAAAAAAGATACATTATTAGTAAAGTCTGACTTTCTTTTATAAGACTCCAAAGAAGGAATCTTTAACTTCCTTGGTGTCTCGTCTTCCGCAATCACTCTTGAGAATGGGCCCTCTAACACTCCTTGTCTTCTTCTACTTCTCCTTCTGACTCCTTCAC
>NW_018244706.1:0-864 GCF_001263595.1 Phalaenopsis equestris | reverse complement strand
ATCAACGGAAGGCAATGTGAGAAAAAGGCGAGGCTTTTCTCATAAAAATTGGTGGTCACACCAGGTATAAGCTGCCTGTAGGACTTCCACTTTGCCTAAATTGCGAGCCAACGATCAGTTTTAAGAGATGCTCAAGACCACTCTTACGTGCAATGAAGCGCATAAAGGGCGGGCGTACAAAATGTTGTACCAAATGCCCACAAAGAAGGTTGGTCGACTTCTAAAAGAAGGACTGCCTGTCCCGAGGGTCGACACATGATGCATAAAAGGTGGTGGATAGAATCCTAGCCCGAAAGGCAAGTTGACTTCTGAAGGAAGTCTGCCATGACTTGAGGGTTGAAGTATGAAGCGTAACACAAGTGAATTAATACCCATGAAGAAAGGTAGCCACTTCCGAAGGAAGGGCCATCACTACTTCGATCACGAAAGGTCCTTCCCAAGTGGGTTCAAACTTGCCATGCCTTTGACGATGAGACACTATTGGGCGACGTAGAACCAACACCAAATCTCCAGCTATAAAGGTTCTTGGTCTCACTAATTTGTCATGAGCTCTGGCCATGCGAGAGCGGTACAACTCAAGGTTTTGTTGAGCCTTCAGTCTAAGCCCTTTGAGGCTATCAAGCTCTTCCAGCCTCAGTCGAAAGTTTTCATTGCTGGTGATGTTGTTGCTTATAGCGACCCGCAATGAAGGCAATTCAACTTCCAAAGGAAGGACTGCTTCGGACCCAAACGTCAAAGCGAAAGGGGTAGAGTCGGTGGGATTACGATATGTCGTACGATACACCCACAACGCCTCATATAGTCTCTCATGACATTCCTTCTTGTTAGCCTGAAGGGTTTTTTTCATGAGATTCACAAGGGTCT
>NW_018244705.1:0-1695 GCF_001263595.1 Phalaenopsis equestris | reverse complement strand
TCATCAATTAGTTTCCTATCTTCTAAATCATCTACAACTTGATATATTATCCTTAACAACCTTGCAAAGTTGAATAATTGTTAGGAGAAATGAGAAAAAAACTTAGATGTGTGAGTAGCTAGAGTTCAATCATAAATAATAGTGGTACTCATCGAGAAGAGATGGCAGACGGTGATGGTGATCCTGATATTGAACTTTTTTTTAGGCAAGTAATGATTGTGATGAAAGTCATATTTTGGGTGGTACATAGGTGTCAGGTCTATTGGAGTCATAATTCCGCCCTGAGAAACTTCTCCAACACCTGAATGATTTACTGTTTCCATAGACTAACAAAATAATTTCAAAGATTTCACTGAACAAATAAGATTTCATATCGTAAGCATGCTATTTTGTTCGTTTCACAATTAGCTCGTCAAATTGATAACCAAACGAAAATTTAGTTGACTTTTGGCTCACTCCTTACTAATTTGAACTTTTATAGTTTCTTTGTGTGTGTGTGTGTGTGTTTATGTCGAGTTGGAGTTGTGTGAGTGTCTCTAGCAAGCCCAAAACCCTAGAACATTGAATCAACACGGTATAATGAGTTTGTGCTAATTGTATAAGTATGGAAGAGGAATTTGTTACAAAGAAAATATAATGAGCCAATATCTTCTTAACAAAATTACATTTTTTTCCCACCATAACTACAAATAAAAAGCTTTTAATGAGTCTACAAAAAGTGAAGTCTAATAATCTTATATTATTATACAATGCATTATTGATGCTGAAAATTGTTAATTCATATGATTGTAAGAAGATTAAATAAAAAAAAAAGCTTGAACTTATGACTTACATGCTAAAAATTTTGTAGGACAATTAAGTATTATTATTTAGAGTTTAAACACATATTGAAAAAAGTTGTTGGGTTTGGCTTTGTAAAATCCTTGAAAGAGTTTGATATATAAAGATGACGCTTATTGCTCCTATTTTAGATGACTCATAATACATGAAATTTGAGAGAGGATTCCATTTCAAATTGAATATGATCCTAAAGAGAAATTATTTATTATGCTATAAAAACATCAATTACATGATTCAAATGATATGATTGGAGCACTTACAACGATCGAAATTCCAATACCACGTAGTATAATGTATAGGGAAATATTTTAATTTCATACATAAATGAAATAGAATAAATACCTAATCCAACTCTATTTCCATAATTTTCTTAGTCTAATAACTTTTATAGTTCCTTTGTGTGTGTGTTCATGTCGAGTTGGAGTTGTGTGAGTGTCTCTAGCAAGCCTCAAACCCTAGAACATTTAATCAACATGGTATAATGAGCTTGCGCTAATTGTATAAGTATGGAAGAGGAATTTGCTACAAAGAAAATATAATGAGCTAATATCCCTTAAGGAAAATTACAATTTTTTCCCACCATAACTACAAATAAAAAGCTTTTAATGAGTCTACAGAAAGTGAATTCTAATAATCTTATATTATTATACAATGCATTATTGATGCTGAAAATCTGTTGATTCATATGATTGTAAGAAAGATTAAATAAAAAAAAAAACCTTGAACTTATGACTTACATGCTAAAAATTTTGCAGGCCAGTTAAGTATTATTATTTAGAGTTTAAACACGTATTGAAAAAAGTTGTTGGGTTTGGCTTGCAAAATCCTTGAAAGAGTTTGATATATAAAGATGAC
>NW_018244704.1:0-226 GCF_001263595.1 Phalaenopsis equestris | reverse complement strand
ATTTAGTTGTATTAGGTCTTAAAAAGCCAAAATGACTCGAGTAAAGTATAAACCGAGATATAAGATGCCGCAATAAGTAATTATATGTTCTGATTGCTCAATTTATTTCATATTAACCCTAAATTGGCCAAATTGAGTTGAACTGAATATTTAGCTTGGGTTGAATAATAAATCATTCAATTATTAACATAAAAAAATGTCAGCACATTTGTTATGTGCTTACAAA
>NW_018244703.1:0-1110 GCF_001263595.1 Phalaenopsis equestris | reverse complement strand
GTATTTATTTTTAACTCGTGTTTGGCTTGAATTAATCCGTTTAAATTAATTAGAAAAGTAGATGCAGGATGCAGATTTTAACTTGTAGCATTCCTGTAATACATATAATTTTCTTATTTCAAGCTAAAACGAGTCGAAAATGATCGAACAAACGGTTGCTTCGAGCTTAATAAATTTGTTCGTCTTTGGCTCGCTTACTTAACAAGCGAAACACGAGCTATTCGGGAACAACAAACGTTTTTGACAGCCCTGTGCACAGACATGGATGATAAGCAATATCTTTAAGGTATTCTTTTTTTTAACAACTTTATAAGGAATTTTAATAACAAAACAACTACTTGAAACTTTTGCAAAAAAGCTTTTCGGCAGCACGGTTGATACACCATCAACAAATTTTCATCCTCTGACACGTATCTTGAGGAGTGACACAAATCTCAAATCAATTTTCTAAACAAAGAACATTACCCCAATTAAAAATGATCTAAAAATCCAATTTTAGCAAACTTTTAGTTTGTTGAGAAAAACAAACCCACCAAAATTGGTCTAATCCGAGTCAAATTAAACTCGGATCAAGTTGTTAAACTATTTTTGGAGGCTTTTTGGTGCATAATTAAAAGATCAAATAGATTCCAAATTTGACAGTCAAATCAAGCATCACGACAAGACAAATCCAACAAACCCAATATCTCTCAATTCCAACATCATTAAGACACCAAATGTCCTTAGAATGTTCAATTGAGGAAATTTTTCCAGGTCGTCCAATGTAGTAGTCCGGATTCCTTCCTTAATTGCAGAGAGGTTTCTCCTAGACTCAATAAACTGAGTTACATCTCCTTCGTGAAAGGAGATCCAGAGGCTAGTTCATGATGTAAAAGAAAAACTCGACTTGGAGTAGGTCCTAGAAGAAAGAGCCGAATTACAATGACATCCCAGGCTGAAAAATCCGGCGAAAGCCACAAGCTTTTGCAGCCCCCGTTTTTCGTCCGCCGTCCACTGCTCGTTGCAATGAAATCTCTTGCGGAATCACGACGAGCACTGTGGGGCCCCAACATACGTTACAAAGTAGTGAACCGCGTCGTAGACAAGGTAATGAAGTTTCAACAATTGTTC
>NW_018244702.1:0-357 GCF_001263595.1 Phalaenopsis equestris | reverse complement strand
TTTCTCTAGTCATGGTGGACCTTCCAAAATTTTGTAAGGATTTTATAATCAAATATTCCCATGATTATCTTAAAGAAATAATGTGAAATAACTTGAAAAATATGGGTCTCTGTATAGGAAGCTCCTCTCACTTTAGAAAAATCAGAGAATACTTGCCCTGACAGAGACTACAACATGTCAAAATTCCAAGCCAAGGTGATGTGTCATTATGCATGGAGAATCAAATAATTAAAAATAGTGTTTAAATAATTAAAAATAAAATACACACCAAATGGACTTGAAATTTATTTCACATTATTTCCCTTTGTTCACTGAGTAAGACGGTATTTTTAATTTATTTTTGTGATTTTTCTACAC
>NW_018244701.1:0-340 GCF_001263595.1 Phalaenopsis equestris | reverse complement strand
ATGATCATCTCTAACAACACTAATGCATGATAAAAATTTACGTAGGTCGTTTGTACGCGAGCTACTGAGGACGAACGTGATACATCGACGATCCGTTTTTTATTTTTTCTGTTGGGTATATCGTGTCTGTCGCCCGCACTCGTAACACGTGCACGGAATTTTTTTTTTTTTTAATGCACATCAGTCACTGCCGCTCTCAACAAAAGCTTATTAGTATCCAATATTTTTTTCACTATTGAATTTTGAATAGTATCTTTTAACACATACGCATGAGTATTTACAACGGCAATGCCGAAGGTGTGTCTCGCGCTTATTCGCAGCCAATCACAACGTCATCTCC
>NW_018244700.1:12440-14347 GCF_001263595.1 Phalaenopsis equestris | reverse complement strand
TATTTAATTCCTTATATTTAATAGGGGAATTTGTCAGCCAATACATTGTTTTTGCAGACAAAATGGATGTCATAAATTTCTTTAGTTTATTTGATCAAGCCTCACCCTCAACTCTTGTGTTCATCCTTCGGGATAGATACAGGATTTGAGGTAAAGCGCTCTTTCAACTAAACTATAAAAATTATGGGGTCAGTTTAACTTCATCTTTTTCAAACTAAAATTTAAAAAAAAAAACGTCCTTCCGAAGCGGGCAACGGAATTTAAATTCCGATGACCGGCAGCTTCTTACGAGCAAACCCCACACCAAAAGTAATGTCGACACTCGTCTAGTAACTGCCACTGGCGCTTAAGCGCGAGACCTCTGACGCTTACGTGCGGCCTTCTCTATTTAACCGGAGGTCTTCTTTGTTTAACCAGGGCTTAAGCGCCAGATCTGGCGCTTTGGCGCCAAAACACTTTAGCACATTTTTCACCCCTTTAAGCATTTTTCACCCTTTTTACTTGTATTTCCAAGAAAAATGCAAAAATACCTTCCATTAAAGAAAAATATCTTAAAAATAGGTATAAAAATGTTTCTAAAATTACTATATATTTTAGGCATATCAAGAGCCAGTGGCAGTTATTATATGAGTAAATTCAGTTTTTGCGAATTTTGACGAGATTTTTTAGGCACTATTGGCTTAATAGGTGGTTACAGCCACCATGAAAGATTATTATTGGAATAGGATGCATCTCTTGAGGAAATACATAAAATCAATACACATTTTGAAGAGATACCAAGGAACCTTTTGGAGAATTATAAAATAAGGAAGACTGAGAGTTTGAAAGGGGTCCTGAAAGTACTGGGAAAGTTTTGAAAGTTAAAAATTGGGGGGTTAGTTGGAGTGATTTTCAGTCACCACATATTTATCCTTTTTATTTTAGTTTTATATTGAGAGTGTTGTAAAAGAGAAGATATTTAAAGGAACTTCAAGAGTTTGGTGGAGGACTTCAAACAAGTTTTTATCATTTGTTTTAGACTACTTTTACTTTTGTCGGCGCTATTTTTGGTTGGTTGGAGGGGAGTTGCCCGTAAGAAGCTTTCGGTCATCGGAATCAAAATCCCGTCGCCCGCTTCGGAAGGACATTGAAGTATGAAATCAAACTGACCCCATATTTTCCATAGTTTAAAATGAAAGAGCATTGTACCTCAAATCCTATATCTATCCCAAAGGATAAACACAAGAGTTGAGGATGAGGCTCGATCAAACTAACCAAGGAAAGTATGACGTCTGTTTGGTCTGCGAAACCTTTATATTTGCCGATAAGTTCCCCTACTTTATATAAAAGATTAAATAGGGTTTATATTAAGCTGGGTTCAGACATGCTTGACATGCTTCCTATAAGGGCAAGCCCCTATAGTTAATTACATCTTAAATGACCAAAGTCACCTAAGAAGACTCTCGATAAAAATCAAAAAATACTATCTTCAAGGAGTTTTAAAGGGTAGGACTCTTCAATGAGATCAGATGTAGAGGTGTGAAAGGGGATTGGCTCAAATTTGGAACATTTTATTGTAGAATCCAAAGGAAGAAGAACTAAGGGATATCATGGATGCAAAGGAGAACCTCAGTGACTTCCTAAGCTATCCTAATATTTGGCTTCAATTTTAAGGGAAAATATTTACATTTTTCTTCCTGTAAATTTTCTTATTTAGGGCTTACATTCGTGTGAAATGATTACACAAATAGCCTGGAAGATGTGATGGTTTAGTTCGTGACAAACAACAATCTCAGAATCCTAAGACGAGTTAGGGCTTATATTATATAGCAGGGCTATACAAAGGCCTAAAGATGATGTGAGGATTTAAGTTGCATAAGCAAGCAACCTCGAAATCCTATGGCTTTGTTGTTTAAGTCTAAGGAAGG
>NW_018244700.1:10565-11156 GCF_001263595.1 Phalaenopsis equestris | reverse complement strand
ATTTTAAAAAAGGTTAAACTTTAGGTGTTCATGATTCATGATTTGGATTCTATTTGAAAATCAAGATAGGGGTATTAAATTGATTAATTATTGGCTTCCAAAGTCATACCCCTAAGTCCAGGATCCTTTAATTTTAATAAACTTCTAAATTTTAATAATTTAGAAATTTATTAATCTTAATTAAGAAAGTGAGATTGGCTTCTACCAATTAACCCCTTTATGTTTCAAACATCAAATAAACTGATTCCCTTGACATTTTTACTGAAGGTAGACCTAGACCAGAAAAGACTTTGGATCAAATTTCATAATTTTTTGAATTATCTGTGATTTATTAGAATTAATTTAATTTCTGGGCTATTTAATAGAAATAAAATATTTTTGGTGGTGAAAATTAAGTTTTATATTTTTGAAAAATCTCCCTAAGGTCAGAGAACTCAAAAAAGCAAATTTTATATCTTTATGATCTTTCTTTGATTTATTGGAATTATTTTAGTGAAAACTCTTTTTTAGCCTTTTAAAAATTATTTTTAAGCTTTGAAAATAAATATCTTTATTTAGAAAATCAGGAAAAAATATTCTAATTGTTCCTAA
>NW_018244700.1:6665-10404 GCF_001263595.1 Phalaenopsis equestris | reverse complement strand
ATTTTATTTTTAGAAAATATCCCTGATCATAGAGAACTCAAAAAACTAAGTTTCATAATTTTTTGAGTTATATTTTAATTTTTAAAAATCATTTAAATGCCAAGAGTGGTATTTATCTTTAAAAATAAATTTAAGTTGTTAAATGAACTCAAAATATTTTGAAATTTTTATGATGAGTTCTTTGGATCATAAGTCACAGTAGAAATAAAAAATCAAGTAATTTAAATATTTATATTTTCTAAAGTTAATTATCTTAGTGATTTAGTATTTACAAAATTTAAGTGCATTTTAATTGACTTGACCCATGAAATTATTTTCAAAGGTTTCTCTAGTCATAGTGGACCTTCCAAAATTTTCTTAGGATTTTATAAACAATATGCTAATTTCCATAATTAGTTTGAAGGAATAATGTGTAATAACTTGAAAGGTATGGATCTCTGTATAAGAACCTTTTCTGACTTTAGGAAACTCAGAGAATGTTTCCCTTAACAGAGGCTACAACATGCCTAAACAACATGCCTAAATTTCCTAAATTTCAAGCCAAGGTGATGTGCTAATATTCATGGAGAATCAAATAATTCCAAATAGTGTTTAATTAATTAAAACAATTTTATACATTAAAGGGACTTGAAATTTATGCCACATTATTCTCCTCTGTTCACTGAGCAAGAGGGTATTTTTATTTTATTTTTGTGATTTTTCTACACAAAGTTATGTATTTTTGAAGTTTTGGGGACTAAATAAATAAGAAAAGGCCCCTATTTTCCTACTTATCCATGTCAACCTCGTATTGGTCGAATAGGCCACATGTCGCTGCGTGATTGGCACCGCCAGCCAGGTCATTCCCGTCCATGTCGGACCGCGGTCTGTCCGACGCGATTAGGGCCACCTGATCAATACACGCTTGATCTGACGGTCACGGGTCATTGTCCCAAATGAACTGGACCCAAAAATCGTCCATTTTAAAACGCTAATATCTCACTTGATTCTTAACAAAATTGAGTGAAGTTTTTTTTAACATGCTCGTACTGACTATAGAACACATCCATATGGTTGATGAACCCATAAATTGACTATATATTCATGAATATTTAAAAGAGTTTCAATTTAAGGTTAACTTTGAATACCTTGGTCCAAGATGGGTCGCCTCGATTGGATGCTTGTAGAAGCTTTGTGTGGGTGTCAGAAGCCTAGTGATGGAGCTTCTGGTCGTGGTGAAACCCCTAGACCCAAATTCGACCAAGGCTGACTTGGGGGTTTGGTCGAAGTCCACCTTAGAGTGGTCGGATGATGGGGCTTTTGTGGGGGATCTTCTTCTCTTGATGTTAAGATGGTGTGGGTGCAATTAATTTGAATTTTGTGGAGGTTTGGAGGATGTCTTGTTTCGGCCTTGAGATTGAGCCTTTAATAGAAACATCTTAATTTAGTTGTAGTTGTTGTTTTGTGTGATGTTTGTGATTAAGGTCCCGTTTGGCGCAGCTTCTTCCCCGCGTCCGGCGTTTTCAAAACGCCGTGTTGGTGTTTGTTTGGGCGCTCGCTCCTGCGATCGATTAACGCAGCGATTAAAATCCTATATCTTCCCTTAGGTCCTTCGACGCTCCCAACCTCCCGTGTTCAGCGTTCTGCGTGGGATTATTACCCCGCAGCCCTTGATCTCTCCGGAAGCCCTAGATCTCACGAATGAAGACCGTCCCGTTCCCCAGCTCGCTTTGCTGTCGTCGATCGCCGCTCTCGTTGATGCCCGTAGATCAGATCGAAGGGCTGGCGCTCCTCTCTACTGTTCCTCTGTAGATCGGATCGAACCTCGCCCCGCAGCCCTCGATCTCTACCCGCACCTCAGGTATGCTTGACGACATCTCTCGCCCATGATTCTTGAGATTTTTCCTCTGCAGATCGAATCTAACCTCGCCCCGAAGATCATGATCGAACCTGCCCTTACTCCTTCCTTGCTTCTTCCAATTGACGGCATCATACCTGATGGAAAATTTTTTTAAGCTTTGGTAGAATGAAGCTTGGCAAATTTCAAATAAAATGTTTTTAATTGCCTAAAATTTTAGATTTTTGGTGTTTACATGTGTATGCACGCATATTTTCATTCATGTAAATGAATTGTTTTGTATTTAAATGCCTAAACTTTCATATTTTTGAACTTTATATGTCTAAGCTTGATTCGATTAGTACTTTATGTTGTTGATTATTGCGGCGCTTGGATTTGTCCCTGAATGCATTTTTCTTAGTGCACCTGGAATTGGGAAATTAAGGTCACTATAAGAGCTAATTGAGTTTGATGTTAAGGATGAAAATGGTAATAGAATTGAGGAGTCGGAACTTATGAGTGAGTTGCTTAAATTAAAAATCCATTTTCTGGAAATGTGAGGGAGGCTAGAGAGGCTAGCATTTCAAAAACATTTAAGAAGAGAAAGCTTACAGATTTATTCTGGATGTGGGGCATTTTTTATGGGTCAAAACAGTGATTCATCCTTTGGTTTCTCGCATGTATTTGCTCGTTGCTCATATATACACATATCTAATACCTGAAATTTGCGTCCTACACCAGGCTTTGAGGTGGCTTGAGCTGTGCAAAGTAGTTGGGGTTATTTATTTATTTATTGTTTCTTTTGGAGATCCTCAACACTGTTTTGAGTATTGATTTCATTTGTTGCATCACCTACATATAAAATCAAAGCCTTCGAATGGTTCTCAGTCAAGTTTTCAAGCAATTATTTCTTCTTGTGTTTGCTCCGTCACCTAAAAGTGCTTTTGTGTGATTTGTTTTTTTTTTCAATTGAAGCTTGTATAGAAGATGACTAAATAATGAGTGAAAATATAATGGAACTGTCAATTTGGTGATTTTGTTCATTTATTATGGAATCCTTGTTATACCTGCTGTTTCTTAAACCTATATCCTTGTGGCATGAGATTACTTATGCATTGGTTTCAGAGTAGGATCTTCTTGTTAAAGGTTGTTAGTTTTGTATGGATTCCCTTTTGATATAATGCATTTGTCCACTTTATTTAATTTTAGAAAAATTCACATGCATATCACACAATCCTTATTGTACACTTTATTTAGTTTTTTTTTTCAGTTTGTTGGTTCCATGACAGGTATGAGTGTTGATTCATTTTTTGCATAAAGCTATTCTTAATATGTTTTTATTCAGAATAGTTACACGACACTGCTGTTGAATCATGTCTAAAGTGGTTGACGGGGGCCACTCCGCAATGTGGGACAAAGTCGTTACAAATATTTTTTGTGATATGTGTATTAAAGAAATAGAACTGGGTAACCGATCAACAACGTATTTTAATAAGGAAGGGTGGCTAAACATTGGCAAGAGATTCAAAGAATTGACTGGTAGGGATTACGACCGCCTTAAATTTAAAAACAAATGGGACCAGTTGAAGAAGGAATGGAAAATATGGAAGGAGTTGAAATGTGGATCTACCGGTCTGGGTTGGGATCTGATTAAAAGGACAATTGATGCTCCAGCTGAATGGTGGGCTGAAAAACTATAGGTAATTTATATATAATTCATGATTTATTAGCTTTGCAAATTATTTTATCTAATTATAATTTTCTAAATATCCCATCTAAATGCTATTCTACAGGCGGTACCGGCAGTGAAAAAGTACAAACAGTGTGGAATAGAGCCGAAATTTGAAGAGAAATTGGACATAATGTTTAAATGGGTTGTCGCAACAGGAAAGTTTTCATACACAGGAAAGGAAAGCGGTTTTA
>NW_018244700.1:5992-6240 GCF_001263595.1 Phalaenopsis equestris | reverse complement strand
GATTTTTTTTATTGGTATATGTATTTGGTGGAGAAATATGATCTTTTTAGTTAAGAGACATCTACTTATGTCGTTTTTTTTTTAATTTTTGGAACTTCTAATCATGTTATCTTTTTCCATGTAGTTGTACCATCTACATATGTACCTGTTAGTAGTTGATGTTTTATTTTTAAGTTGCGTATTATATGTTTTGATGCAGTACAATAAATATTTAGTAGTGCTGCAGTAGTGTTGCAGAAATATATTAT
>NW_018244700.1:3521-5949 GCF_001263595.1 Phalaenopsis equestris | reverse complement strand
ATTTATTTAAATCATTTAGGATGGATCCGCAACGTGAACGTCGTAGGAGAATGACATTTGCTACAGCCGTTGTGATATTGTTGTTGGATTATTACCGGAGTAGAACTCCTCGCATTCCTCGCATGACATCTAGCTTTGTTAGAGACAGATGGGTTGGTGAAATGCTTTCTGGCCATCCAATAAGGTTTACAAATATTTTCAGAATGACAGCACCAATTTTTATGGATCTTTTGCACGAGTTATGCCTAAATCACGGCCTCCAGGGTTCTTCCAGAACGACGTGGAGGGAGGGGTTGGCTATAACATTGTACATTCTATCACAGAATGAATCAATTAGAGGAGCTATGGAAAGATTTCAACATTCTTCTGAAACAATAAGTCGTTACTTTTCTAAAGGCATAAAGGCACTTCTTAGCTTAGCAACCAAAATAATTAAACCGGAGGATCCATCATTTGCAACCACTCCACTACAGATTGCCAACGATCCTCGATACATGCCATATTTCAAGGTAACTGCGGGTAGTTTTATTTTATAACTTATCATACGATTCATAATATAATTACTATCTGATAAACAAATAATTACCATCATTTGCAACATAATTGAAAGAACATTTGGGGTTTGGAAGAAGAAATGGGTCATCCTACGCGATATGCCGTCGTATCCTTTCCAAAAGCAGGTGCATATTGTGGTTGCAACAATGACACTACATAACTTCATCCGAAGACATGCCTCACGATTAGATACAGATTTTAGTATGGCTGACAACGACGAACTGAATGTCTTCGATCAAACTCCTGAAATTGTGGCTGGTAGTTCATTACCTGAGGATGATGTAGACTCTAATGATTTTGGAGATCAGGAGGGTGAAGGTTTGGCTGATATGATTGCTTTAAGGGAGTCTATCACAGATGCTATTTGTGGTTGTTGATCTACCAAGTTTTACTTTAATAAGGTTATAGGTTGATATTCATATGTATTTAATTTTGTTTACTTTTAAAATCCCTTAAACAGACATTGATTCTTTTGTTTTTTTTGCAGTTAAACAAACATAACTTCGAGGATATCAGGTATGGACAGAGAGATTTTGTGTTATTGTGGACTACCATCTTCGTTGCTAACGTTACGTAAGGAGCATAGCTTTGGGAGGCAGTTCTATGGTTGTGCCAGAGGTGTTTCAGCTCGTTGCGGTTTCTTCAGGTGGGCTGATAGTCGCATATATTACACTGCCAGTAATCCAACAGTCATGTGAATCCGATGTTTTCTCAGGCTGACTGTGCAGTTGAAGACCGATGTAGCCAGAGTATGAAGTTAAATATTTTAATATTTCTCCTTGTTGTTGTACTTGTAATTATACTTTTTTTAGTTCTGCTGGTACTCGTTAAGATGTGAGAACTGTATGATATCTTTTGGAACTTGTCTGTCATTTTAGTATGTTTCTGCAACATATGTTTCATCACCAAGGGTAGACGCGGGTAAATGGTAAAAGTTATGGAGGAAAGCGGGAGACGCGATGGTAATGCCGCTGCCCGCTTTCACTCCGCTTCCGCCGCCAGAATGCCCGAAGTCGCGAACCAAACAGGTGACTTTCACGAAAAGCTGCGTGTAATAACCGCGCCGCTAATCCACAGCTGCGCCAAACAGACCCTTAGTCTCATCAAGGAATTTCAAGCTCTCTCTCTTTTGCCATGGAGGGGGAGTTTAAATAAAATGGCTTAGGCTGGCTGTTAGGGCCAATTAAGGGTTGTATTTGGTTGCTTATGTGGAGGGCAGAGAAGCTCCAATGAGCAGCTGGGCTGATTTGGCCTTTGGGTTTGAATTGGGTGAAAATCCCTTGTCTTGGCCATGGTTTTGGCCATTTTCCAGCGCCACCAGGGTGCTTGGCCGGCCAGGCATTGGTCACCTCTTGGCTCAGGGAAGTCAGGGATGGCTAATGATGATTATCTCCCAAGAATAAGTGATGCCGTGGTAGAAAGGAAATGTTTAATAAACGTCACTCTTTTTTATGTGGGGTAATTGAAAGAACATTTGGGGTTTGGAAGAAGAAATGGGTCATCCTATGTGATATGCCGTCGTATCCTTTCCAAAACAGGTGCATATTGTGGTTGCAACAATGGCACTACATAACTTCATCCGAAGACATGCCTCACGATCAGATACAGATTTTAGTATGGCTAACAACGACGAACTGAATGTCTTCGACCAAACTCCTGAAATTGTGGGTGGGAGTTCATTACCTGAGGATGATGTATACTCTAATGAGTTTGGAGATCAGGAAGGTGAAGGTTATGCTGATATGATTGCTTTAAGGGAGTCTATCACAGATGCTATTTGTGGCTTTTGATCTACCAAGTTTTACTTTAATAAGGTTATAGGTTGATATTCATATTCATATAATTTTGGTTACTTTTAAAATACCTTAAACAG
>NW_018244700.1:3183-3412 GCF_001263595.1 Phalaenopsis equestris | reverse complement strand
ACGTAAGGAGCATAGCTTTGGGAGGCAGTTCTATGGTTGTGCCAGAGGTGTTTCAGCTCGTTGCGGTTTCTTCAGGTGGGCTGATAGTCGCATATATTACACTGCCAGTAATTATGCCAGTAGTCATGTGAATCCGATGTTTTCTCAGGCTGACTGTGCAGTTGAAGACCGATGTAGCCAGAGTATGAAGTTAAATATTTTAATATTTCTCCTTGTTGTTGTACTTGTA
>NW_018244700.1:1771-2181 GCF_001263595.1 Phalaenopsis equestris | reverse complement strand
AATTTAGACTTTTATTTTTAATACTTAAATTTCTTTTATTAAAAATAATTTTCAAAGCTATTATTATATTTATAAGTAAGAGTTTTGTATCAATACTTTGCTTTAGGGAATGAAAAGTAGAATTCAAAATTTTTAAAGGCTTATCCATATATAGTAATCCTTGCCTAAAAAAAAAAGAAAAGAGAAAGAAAAAGAAAAGAAAAAGAAAAAGAAAAGAAAAAAAAAGAAAAAAAAGAAGAAGAAGAAAATGTGAGGGAGGAGAAGCTTGAGAATTAGTGCCTAATCAAAAATTGGTTCTACATTTGATCTTTTTAAAGTATAAGACTTGATAAAATCTTAAGCTTATAGATATAATATAGTAAGTAAAATTATTCTTAATAAAAATTTTTAAGTGGAGATAATAAAAGAAC
>NW_018244700.1:0-1752 GCF_001263595.1 Phalaenopsis equestris | reverse complement strand
AATATTTCTGAATTAGATAGGAACTCCTATTTTCATCTTTCTTAACATTAAAAATTTCTAAACCTTAAGTTGGTCTCATTTACTGAATATTTTTTCTAAATTGGACTACTATATTTCTATATTTAAATTTTAGTAATTCCTAAATAAACTCATATTTATATCATACATATTTAGTTTTTAAAGATTGAAGTGTCACTTGAGGACAAGTAACATTTTGAGTTCGGGGGATTTTGATACACCTAAAATATATAGTATTTTTAGACACATTTTTATACCTATTTTTTAGATATTGTGCTTTAATGGAAGGTATTTTGTGTTTTTCTTTCACGTACATGTAAAAAGGTGAAAAATGCTTAAAGGAGTGAAAAGGGATCAAATTTGGAGCAAATAGGTGAAAAATGTGCAAAAGTTTCAGAAGCCTCGTGCTTAAGCGTCAGTGGCAGTTATTGGATGAGAAAATTCAGTTTTTGTGAATTTTGAAGAGGTTTTTGAGGCATCTATTGGCTTAATAGTTGGTTACAACCACCATGGATGAAATTTATTGCGAAAGAATACATCTCTTGGAGAAATGCATCGAGTCAAGACACATTTTGAAGAGATACCAAGACACCTTTTCGAGAATTATAAAAGAAGGAAGATTGGGACTTTGAAAAGGGTCCTAAAAGTACTAGGAAAATTTTGAAAGTTTAAAAATTTGGGAGTTATTTGGAGAGATTTTCTGGCACCACGTACTTATCCTTTTTTATTTTAGTTTTATATTGAGAGTGTTGTAAAAGAGAAAAGATTCAAAGGAACTTCAAGAGTTTGGTGGAGGACTTGAGATAAATTTTTATCTTTTGTTTTAGACTACTTTTAGTTTTAATTGAGACTTGTTGTTGGTTTGACAATGATTTCTACTTTTAAACTGAAGTGTGGTTTTGTTTTCTCTAGGGATTTTGAGTAGTTTTCTTTATCTTTCTTCTTAAAATGATAAGTAATTAAGTGTTGGATGGAAGTTGTGGAGAGTATTGATCTTTAATGTTGGAAGAAGTTGTGATGATTTAGATCTATGCACTTCATTTGCTTCTTCATTTGGCCAATCCAAATGTTAGAATTTGTTGTGAGAGCATGTGAGAAACAGGCTCATATTGTCTTATTTAACAATTGAAAAAAATTACCACAGGTTGTATGAATGAGAATGTAGTTCATATGATTGAGTGCAAATAAATAGAGAAATATTCATTGAAGGGTGTAGAATTAGAGGACTTTAAAGTGGCAGGTTAAAGCCCCCAACTTGGTTTACTGTTATAGGTTCTGATACAAGATGTTAGAATGAGATGTTAACCCCCAGGTGAAGGGAATTGAGGGAACTCTAGAGTGAGAGCTAGTATGCTCCCTGCCTAGCCGGTCTTCAAAACTATTCAAACTTTAAATTGGCCAATGTTCTTTATAACATCTCTAGTAAGGGTAAAGAATATTATTGCTCCTATTTGGCACAACACAATATGCATACTTCCACAATAGAATTCCTATCCTTATTACTAATTCATGGTAAGGAGAAAGATATTTTCATATTTAGTCTTTTCTTCTACAAAAACTCAAGTTATCTTTTCTTAAGTTTGTTTTATTTTTGTTAAAATATTAAAATTACAAAAAATATTTAAACTTTTTTTACTGCGAAAACGTCTTTAGTTTAAATAATTATATTTTTAAAAATAGAAATTTTTTCAAAAAGTGTATATTGCATATCTTCCCTATGGGTTCGATATTCAG
>NW_018244699.1:0-1327 GCF_001263595.1 Phalaenopsis equestris | reverse complement strand
TGTATCATTTTCTTGAGGAATCAAGCCTTTTCTTTAATGTGTTAATCATAGAGTTCTATTTACTTTTGACCTGAGCAATTATAATGTTCAGATATTTTGTAATTCATGACTCCTGTCTGTTACACAGAAGAACGAAATAGTTAACCATAAAATCTAGGTAACAATAGACAAATTTTATTTGTGTTTTGCAACCTATAAAAGAGATCAAAATAAATCTACAAGATGTCATGGGGATTGAAAAAGCCTCAACTTCATTTATTCTAACCTTCTTTTAACCTAGACATAAGCATAAGGAAGATGTTTTATCCATGTTGACAACTATCACATTAGAGAAAGTCAAGGAAAACCACTAATTACCACAACACAAAAATCATAGGAGTGCAAGCCACACATACCTTGAAGAACTGTAAAATTTGTCTCCTGTTGTTATTTCTATCCTTTCCAACCAAATTATCTTTTGTTTTTACTATTGAATACGATTTTAGAAAACTACTTATTTTTTATCATGCTAAACAAGGTTTAGAAGTGTAGTAAACTAGATATTAAGCCTATAGAACAATTCTTAGTGTTTTACTCGTGCGATCGTTACACAGTGCTCTTTAACTGCATTATTACTTGATGTATATGTGCGTGATCTGATCGATTTACTTCACTGTAAGTTTTCTTGCCGTTAATATCCTAATCATTAGAAATTCTGTCAACCTTCATTCTAGTGTTCATTACTCTCTCTCTCTCTCTATCTCTCTCAATCTCTCTCTTAATCTCTTATTAATTTGTGATTTGAAATGACAACATTAGGTGCAAGCTTTCTTTTACACAAATTCTTTCTCGAAAATCATCATCAATAATTACTCCCGAAACCAAACTCCTAGTACTACACTTTATACAATAAAGTGACTGAGTTATCCTTCACGATAAATATATTTTTCCTTGTATGATTATGAACAATTTAAACTGTTTAGCGCAAAGAAAATGTGTCGATGGAAGAAAATATATCCCCCTCTTAAATGCAACCAATAATGATATCATCCAAGTTACTAAAAAAAAAATCTAACAATATACACTCTTGGTCTTATAAACAAAAATTTTGCCACGAAAATTTTAAGAGAATTCTATCAAAAACATGGTAAAAGAGAAAACTGAGACAACTAAAATGTATTTCTAAATAATCGATACATTTCATAAAATCTGACACAAATCATCAATTTTTCAAAGCAGTATTGAAAAACATTGTTTTGCAAATAAAAATTCTAATTGTAAGGAATTACATCTTGGTTAACAAACTATGTTTTTTTTTTTTTTTTTTTGAAGTTGGAATCAAAGTACT
>NW_018244698.1:0-294 GCF_001263595.1 Phalaenopsis equestris | reverse complement strand
AATACGATTGATCACGAATAAAAAACTTCGACGAAAATTAAATTTGACTCACTTTTGATTTGATCTTCAACGAGTAGTCCGAACCATCGCGGATGATGAAACTTACCGCTCCGACATGTCCGGAACATTAATTTTAGCTGAAAAGTACACTCATTTTGTCAGGACCCCACATAAGAGCAAATCGATGCACATGAATAAAAGAAAAGAAAAAAAGGACAGAACTCCCTTTAAAAGCGTGAGGACAACGGCTCTCCAAAACCCCATTGGCATGCACTAGCCGCTCCTCACATGCCT
>NW_018244697.1:0-471 GCF_001263595.1 Phalaenopsis equestris | reverse complement strand
CCCCCCGACTGTCGTGGACACTCGCCGATCGCCGTTGACTACTGTCTATTGTCGTCTATAATCACCAATTGTCATCGAGCATTACTGTTGCCTTCAACCACCACTGACTGTCGTCGACCGCCGCTGACCATCATTGATCGCTACTAATCACCATCGACCACCACTGACCGGAAGCCATCAGTCGATGCTATAACTTAGAACTCTTTCCCGTCCGTGAAACAAAAGAGTTTCTGTGATCATCAATCTATAGTGAATTCTTACAACTGAGTCAGACCCCGTGGTTTTTTTCCCTTGATGTGTTTTTCCACGCAAAAACTTCTTGTGTCATTATTGGTTATTTTCTTTTACTGAGTGTAGGTTAAATTCTCGTACAACGCTAAGACGATAATTCATTGTTCTACTTCCGCGAATTTTCTAGCACGCATCAAGCTTAAAATTTTTAAAATTTTATTTAAAGATTTCTCTCAATGA
>NW_018244696.1:0-1461 GCF_001263595.1 Phalaenopsis equestris | reverse complement strand
TGGACTATTTCACTCCTTAACAAATTTACACATATACTATGCTTCTTCACGCACTTTCACAGATAAAAAAAATAATAAAAAAAATCCATTTGCAACAACACTAATTTTGTCTGCTCTATAAACTCTGCATGCATGAAAAGTTAAATAAACATTTGACAAAATTCTATAAAGGTTCACCGGTTAATTGTTTCGATTGTGGCCAGGAAATCCCCTCCTTAGATTGTCTGGCTGGTAGCCTCTATCCAAAGTTAGATTATAAAACACATAGCCCAGTTCTGAGCCCACCCTGACTTAGAATTTTTACAGGTCTTTTTTCGAGCTTTCACGTGTCACATACTCTTTTCCATATGTATGCTCATGTTTGATGTGCTCGTTAAATACTTAGCTAAGTCTGCATACTTTACTAACTTTGCAACAGTAGCAGAGGTTCAGGTACGCATTTATAGTAATTTATTTCAGTCTCTTACTAATTTACTTTGTTGTCTTGTTCTTACTTTACCATGCATGTTTTTACTTATATTGCATACCTACAAAACCGCAAAAAATGCATTTTCAAAAATTTATACACTTTTAATCCTATTGAACGCCCTTAATCCATCATTTTTAGATTTACGAGAATCTATCGGATGAGGTAACATACGACCCGCGGTTGCTAACGGGAATTCTCCAGTCTAAATGGGCTTATCTCATTTAGACTAAGTAAATTTAAAAGAAAATAGTAATATCGAGATGACGGAAACGTGGAATCTTGATCGACATCACTTAACATAATTAAAATATTCTCCCACTATCTTAAAGTATTTTGAAAACGATGAATATCAATTCAAAACACTTTGCACGAGATCACACTAAACAATAACAACGAACAAATCAAAATGTGATATATAAACCACAAACCTCAAACCCTTAAACCCTAGAGCTACTACTACATCAGGAGGCTCGGAGCCAACTTCGTGGCAGTACGGTGAGGAGCTTGGATCAAGCAGCAAGAGGATATTCAGCAATCACTCTCCTAGTCTAAATAACAACCCCTAGAACAACCCCTAGAACTTCAAGGTCGCTCGCCCAACGCGACGTAAATCCTCACACCCTCTGTAGGCTCCTATGCAACCATGTTGTGTAGCGTGAGTCCTAACTCACCTTAGGTTCTGAGGTTGTTGTTTAGTACGACGTAAACCCTCCTATCCTTCTAGCCTATATGCATAATTGGGTATTATGCAAGTGTAAGTTCCAAATAATAAAATTAATAGGATTGAATACTTAAATAACATCGTCTCCAAAACGCAATCACATAGTAGAATAGTTTGCGAAGTCACGGGACTATCCTCAGGATCTGTAACATCCTCTACAGTTTCCTTCATTCGACTCCTGAAAATAACTGTCCTACTTGGGCCACTCCCACCTGATTTTTCACGTCCTACCATGAAAACTTAGGGTCCGTTTGGGGCAGCTTGTGCGTTT
>NW_018244695.1:0-451 GCF_001263595.1 Phalaenopsis equestris | reverse complement strand
ATGAATAACATGTTAGAGAGTTATTTTGGAAATAATATTCTTACATATGCACTTTTAATGAATATAGATGAATTTAGGAGAAAGAACGTGAAGGAAACTCTTTCTGAGGTCTCCTAAAAGTCAATCTGAGTAGTTACTGCTTTATGTGGATTAAATTCAATTTCTTTTATTTTATAGATGTTTTATTTTATTAGACTCATTAATAATAATTTTATAATTCAAAGAAAATAGCTGAAAAATGAACTTATTGATTTATTATTTATGTTGCTTCATTCTTTACATTACACATAAGGTAAAATAAATTCTTTTAATGATTAAAAAAATGAAATATAACTTAAATGAAAGATAAAAGCTTAAGTCTATCAGGATCACCCCCTATGGTACTAGCAAAAGCTGCTATTGTACATGTGCACTTTAAATGGTAAAAGAGTATTTTTATAATACAAATGGT
>NW_018244694.1:0-397 GCF_001263595.1 Phalaenopsis equestris | reverse complement strand
AAATCCAGCATTTAATGGAAGGGATTCAAGCATACGTAGGCTATAGGATAATAATATATACGTATAAGAGATAAACCTATTCAGGCATATCTTCATCACTTTTTTCTCTCTTTCTCTCTGCCACTCCTACAGCCACCATATAAAAAAAATCATATATATCTCTCTATGTTTTAATTATTTTTTTGATATATATATATATATATATATATATATAACTCACGCATGGTTCATGCACGCCTCCTTTTTTCTCTCTCTCCCATATCTCACAGGCGTGGGATTAAAAATAAAAAAAAAAAAATTTTTTCCGTTTCTCCTGCTCTCTTGCTGTATAAACACCCAACACACCTCTCAAAAGAAGAGAGGAGAAAAGAAAAAAAAAAACCCTTTCTCTCCTAAA
>NW_018244693.1:0-480 GCF_001263595.1 Phalaenopsis equestris | reverse complement strand
CTAGAGAGTTAAAAACATAAGCTTAAATTATAGAGGCCAACCTTAGAGTCTAAAGGCTTTTGTTTGAGTAGATGTAATAATTGAATAACATGGAATGACATGGAATGTAATTTTAGTAGTAATAGATCTAGTGGCGGGGTTGTAACTATGAATGATCGCCACTAAAAGGAGTGAACGTTTAGATATCTCGGGATTATTGTTCAAAGTGATGGTGATATAGATGGCGATGTTATTAATTGAATTCAAGTTGGATGGTTGAAGTGGAGAAATGCATCGAGCCTATTGTGTGATAGAAAAATACCGCTCAAACAAAAAGAAAAAAAATTATAAGATGGTGGTGAGACCTATAATATTTTATGACGCAGAATTTCGGCCTGTAAAAGAGAAGTTAAGCATTGTTCAGGTAAGAATGCTCAGATGGATGAGTGGTTTTACAATTAGACAAAATGTGTAATGAATATATTCGTGAAAGGGTTGGAG
>NW_018244692.1:0-781 GCF_001263595.1 Phalaenopsis equestris | reverse complement strand
AACTAGACTCCATTAGTCATTAATGCAGGACAATACCTCATCACTACGGTTCATGTGTCAATAACGACCTACGTGATCATCAGCTCGTGCAGCTCTAGACTCCGACCCCCACGACCTATGGACGCCGTTCATTTCTCGCCCTACAACCTACATGGTTCACAGCTCGTGCAGCTCCAGTCTCTAGCCCCCGAGGCCTACGAACGTCATTCATACTCGCCACAATGACCTACGCGGTCATCAGCTCGTGCAGTTACAGACTCTTACCCCCTGCGGCATACAAACGTCATTCATGCTCGCCCCCATGACATACGTGGTTCACATCTCTTGCAACTCCACGCCCCTCCACCCACAAAACGCCTTCCTTACCCGCCACTCCAGCCTATGTGGTCCACAACTCCCGCAAGTGCTTACTACGGTTTCTCTGGCCAATCAACGCTTCTAGAGCAACAATCTACAATATTCACGACGGATTACTACCTCAACAACAATCAACAATGACTATTGCAACATGCTGTCACAAAAAACTGCAGCCATATTATAGTTATACAACTTTGTAATTTCATCTTCCCTAATTTAGGAGAAGAATGAACCTGTGTACTCATCATTCACAGTGGATTATTTCAACTGAGCTAGTCCCCGTGGTTTTTCCCCCTTTCAAGGGTTTTTCACATAAAAAATCGAGGTATCTTCTTCTACTTACTTCTCTTTTCATTTGTGTATGTTGAATTTTCGTGTAACACTAATACGATAATACATTACTCTACTGCCGCAAATTTTCTAG
>NW_018244691.1:1965-2401 GCF_001263595.1 Phalaenopsis equestris | reverse complement strand
ACGCTTTCCTTCAAGACTTTCAAGATCTTCAAGTCGGAACTTCCTTCAAGACTTGGTTTGCAATAGCGATTCTGAGAGACGGCATCTGTATTTCTAATGGTAGTACGGCCTCTGACCCGTACACAAGCATGTAAGGTGTACATTGAGTTGGAGTTTTGAACGTTGTTCGGTAGGCCCACAGAGCTTCTAGCAGCTTATTGTGCCAGTCTCGTTTATTTTCATTGAGTATTTTTTTCAAAATTTGTACAAGTGTTTTGTTGAAGGCTTCAGCTAACCCATTTGCTTTTGGATAATAAATTATTGAGTATCTCCAATCTATCCCATGTTTTCTGATGAAATTGTTGATTTTTGTGCTCTTGAAAGCTGTCCCGTTATCAGAGATAATTCTTCGCGGTACACCAAAACGATAAACGACTTGGTCTTTGAAGAACTGTAG
>NW_018244691.1:0-1035 GCF_001263595.1 Phalaenopsis equestris | reverse complement strand
TTTTATACCAAATAAAACAATCAATTTGAGCTTAGCCCAAAGCTAGCTCAAGTTTGACCCAAGTTTAGCCCCATATGCCTAATTTGGATCTAAAACCAAACCCATCAAAACCTATCCAAATTGACCACCAAATCAACTTCAAAATAACTTTCATCCTTCATGAGAATTGCTCATCATGATGTTTTACACCAACCACAGCAATAAATTTGAGCTTATCCCATGGATAGCTCAAGTTTGACCCAAACTTAGCCCAATATGCTTCAAATGGGTCAAAAATCAAAAATCCATCAAATGGATTAACCAATTGACCTCAAAATGACTTTCACCCTTCATGAAAGTTGTTCCTTATGGTCTCCTACACCAAATACCATAGTTAATTGGGCTAATTAACATGTCTAACTTATCCCAAACACAAGATTTGGCCATATGCACCCTCTTGGATTTAAGGTCAAATCCAAACCAATTAGGCTTGGTATGATCAATGAGCCTTACCCTAACTCATCTTAGACCCTAGGGTTGAGTTTAAAGCTAGCCATTAACCCATGGTTAGGCTTGATATTTATCCCATGGGTAATTTTTTGAGAAAAACTTTTAAAGAGATAATAAAGAGGTTAAATCAATGTACTTGCTATACCACATGTCCATACTCTATGGTGCCATTTTTACTGATCATCATAAGCTTTAACCATGGTCCAAGCCTTGGTTAGCCACCTTAACCCAAGCTAAAAGCTCAAAGTCGTGAGCCCCTACATGGCTAAAACCCAAACTCATGTCAAGAGACCACCTCAGCCTAAATTGAGTTGACAGCTCCTCTTCTTGACACCTAAGCAATGAGGTTAACCTCTCAAATGGCCAACCAAACAACCACATGGCCAATTTCTATAAAAATCCACCCCACGGCCATGAATAGGTGTGGTAAAAAATTTTCACTAAGGCCTTTCAAACTCCTCTGAGAGCTTCCTTGAGAGACCCTTAGCACATTCCAATCTACTTCCCCTTGTCAAATCCACCATGGCAAGCCAATTTTGAGCTCAA
>NW_018244690.1:0-2056 GCF_001263595.1 Phalaenopsis equestris | reverse complement strand
AGAATCACTCAGCTCTACGAAGGGTGTTTGGCCATGCATAGATACCCTAACCTAATAGCTAGCTCTAAGTAAATCAACGATCAATCACATAATCATGTTGTTGCTCCAGCTCACGCTGGTGCATGCAACCCGTGTCAACAATCAAACCAACACGTCTAGATGATGCGGGTTTTTTATGCATTATAAATGTTTTTCAACACCACAACACACAAGTCAGCTATACTTAAAAATATGCAAATTAACCTCAATAAATTTTACTTCAGTACAATAAGCCACTCCTAGTGAATTAAGCTGTACTCTTAATTTCAAATCGTCACTAAGTTGCAAACGCAAGTATATGTATTGCTCAAGTAATAAAAAACTCTAATGGAGTCCTAAGTGTTGATCCCACATGGATGTAAAAATTTGTTTGAAAAATCACACCAAAGCACAATCTTTAAACTATAGAAAACTTAAATAAGAAAAGAGGTCAAATTTCGTTTAATGTCACTAAAGAAACTATGTTTACTATACTAATCTCTAACCTTCAAAGCTAAATTTTCTAAAACTAAACTAGGTTTTGTGATGAAGAGTTAAAAATAAAAAAAACAACCTTCCCCTTAAAATGAGATTATATTTAGTGAATCATCAAATTGAAGAACATTGTGTTGTGTCAAATAAGAGCAATTATATTCTTTATCCTTTTTACATGCAATAAGAACATTGAATAATCTATTGTTTAGTGCCTAAAACTATGGTTAGGCTAGGAAGATACAGGCTCTCACTCCATAGTTCCCGTTCCTCTCACCTGAGGGCTAACATGGGCTAACATCTCGCTTTAGTTTCCAAATGCCTAGACCAAATTGGGGATTTTAGTCTGTCACCCTAAATTTTCCAATTTTATGACCATCAATGACAATTTTCCTTATTATTTGCACTCAACCTCATGGACTACATTCTAATCCATGAAATCAAATGTGAATCTTACTTTTTTGTGGAAAGCAAAACCCTCTCGAATCGTATGATTCCCAAAAAATTTTAATAATTCAATTGACCAAATTAAAAAATAAATGTAGTTTAAAGTTTGAATCATCACAAATATGAAATTCAAATATTACACAACAATCTTGGTTCTTCACATGATCATTTCTCTTTATAGGGAGAAGGACAAAAAAATTTACTCAGAATTCATAAGGAAGATACATCAAAACATGGTTTATATATAAAAAAAAGTTTACAAAAAAAGAAATAAAAGTAAAACAACCTAACTCGATCTCTTCCCTAAGCAAATCAGTTGAAGTTTCTTTGAGTCTCTTTCTCTCTTTATAATAACACTCAGATCTCTCTTTACAATAACACTCAGATCACTCCTAGAAATATAAGGAAGAAAAAATCTCTCACTTTCCACCTCCTCTTACAAGTCTTAGAGACATTTGCAGCAGTCTCTCACAACTTGAAACTCACGCCCCACTCACTAACACTCAACACACACCAATTTTTCTGACATAAAAACACTCTTTTGCATAGTAGGGATGAATTTCCTAAGAGTCTGCGCAGGCACCTCTTCAAAATCTATCCAAATTCAATGCAATTGTTAAAATAACCAACTCTGGCACCTAGGCGTCGAAATCTGGCTCTTAGACGTCGTGTTCTCTATATTCTAGCACTTAGGCACTTTTTTTAGCGTGTAGGCGCCGGTTAATTTTTTATAAAATGCCACTTTTAACTCTAAATTTTGTCTTTTTGCATCCTTTAAGGTTCAAATCCCTAGACTTAGTGTACCTACAAAAAAATATGAAAATTCCTTTTTATAAAGTGCAATATCACCAAATAAAAGTGTTGACCTCACTTTTGGTTGAGGTCTAGAAATTTCTTTAGTAGCTTAGGTCTAGCCATAGGATTTTCCTATAGACTAGTCTTAGAAAACTAGAAAGGGTACCCTCACCATTAGAAACTCAAAACTCTTCTCTTTACTCAACTTGAAGTTCCACATATTGGTCCTAACCTCTAATATTTAGTACGTAAGATCATTATGGGGGAAGCTCAAGAGAGTTCCTATAGGGCTACTTGGCCTTAG
>NW_018244689.1:9300-13910 GCF_001263595.1 Phalaenopsis equestris | reverse complement strand
CAACCTCTCAAAAACAACAAAAGGAGTTATCTGATCTTTGGGAGAGGTAACATATTACTGGATAAAAGCAAATCCAGTGTGGGAGGAATCTGTCTGCTCACTAAAGGTTCTTTAGTAGAGAGACCCCTTCTAGCCAGCCAATTGGAGGGTCTATTCCCTTCTCTGTGGATGTGGAAGAACTTGATAGAGTAACTCTTAAGCAATTGATGAATTCCAGAAATCCAGCTGATTAAATTCCATGGGGTATCATAAGAACCATTTATAATATTTATAAGCTGCAAGGATTCAGGTTCAACCCATAGCTGGTTGAAATGGCAAGATCTGGCTATGTTAATGGCCCAAAAGAAAGCTTGACATTCTGCTTCGAATGCTTTAACAGGAGATTGAAAAAACAAAATGCATCTCCCCTCATGATTCCTGAAGACACCACCAATTTCAGCAGACTAAGATTTATAGCTACCCTCAGTGTTAACTTTTGTCCATCCAAGCTTTAGGAGAGTCCAGCAAATTTTCAAAACTTTGGTAATGGAAGGATTGAGAGATGGGCTCAGCTCCAACACAGCTTCAAAATTTTTGAATTTAATCAATTTTTGTACAAAAGCAATGCAATTTAGACCTACCTTCATAGGTTCTAAATGGGAATTACCTTGCTTTAACTGGTTTCTAGCCATCCAAACAAACCAAGGCACAATGTTGGGGATGTCTTGAAGATTGAGTTCCCTCCAATCAGACCAGCAATTAAAAAATACCTCCCATGTTAGATTCACAGTTCGGACATTGAGCTTACCATTCACAAAGGACCAAATGTCCTGTACCCAGGGGCAGACAAAGAAAAGGTGGGTGATAGTTTCCTCATGGGACAGGCGGAAAATGCATCTAGAGGGACCCCTCTAACCCTTCAATTTCAATATATCATCAGTGGGAATCAATTTTACGAAGAGTCTCCATATAAAAAATGATATGGAGGGAGTGAGAAATTTATTCCAGATAGTATGGCCCCAATGCACCACCAGTTGGGGAGGCTGAGAAGAGATTAAGTTCTTTTTGATAGCAATTCTGTCTTTTACTCCAAGGTTGATAGAAAGTTTCAGAATATTGGAGATTTGAGAAGGACTGCAGAAAGGAAGAATTGGAGTAAGATTCCACTTATCATGTTCCCAAAGGTCCTTCACAAGAATTGGAGAAGCTGGAACATTTTGATCATGTAGAAGGGAACCTTCTAAAGACCAATTATCCCACCAGATGTTTACCAAGCCCTCACCAATCTCCCAGACATACATTTGTTCAACTTCCTCCCTAATCTCTAACATCTTTTTCCAAATGGGGGAATCCCCTAAACCCACAGAGATTTGGGTGGGGTGTTGAAGCTTGCAATACTTACCCCATAAGAATTTTGCCCAAAGGGAGGACTGAGATCTAAATTTAAACCAGAGTTTGCGGAGATTAGTGTGCATAATTTCGGGGAAGGACTTGAAGCCTAACCCACACTCCTCAAAGGGTTTACACAACTTAGCCCATTTTGTCCAGTGTTTTTGCTTCCTTTGACCAGCCCATAGAAATCTATTGAAGACCCCTTTTAATAATCTCTGAGAAGAATTTTTCAAGATGTTCAATTGCAGAAGATAGGGTTATCCTACCCCCATTAAATAAAAAAGAATTCTCCCATGCTTGTAATTTGCTTTGAATCATTTCTAATATGTGATCAAATTGAATGTTTTTAGTTCTTCCTTTGATAAGAAGTACCCCTAGATATTTCACAGGAAGGTGACTGTTTGTGAATCCAGTGAAATCAAAAACCTAGGTCTTTAATTCACTCTTGCATTATTTGCTGAAAATGGAGATGCATTTCTGCTTATTTAACTTCATACCAGAGGCATCCTGAAAGATCTCCAAGCTCTGCATCAATAATTTAACAGTAGTTTTGGAAGCTTTTGAAAAGATAATGATGTCATCAGCAAAAGCCAGGTCATTGATTAAGATGGAAGATCTGTGTCTATAAAGGGAACGGGGTTTCCTGGATGCCAACTCATTCAAGCTTCTGGATAAGTAAGGAAAAACTAAGAAAAAAATGGTAGGGGACTGGGGGTCACCTTATTTTATACCTCTAGAAGCACTAAAAAATCTATGGGGGATCCATTGATGAAGATAGAGTGGAAGTTATTGATCAGCCATCTGTTGATTAGAGAGATAAAGGAGGAGGAGAAACCTTTAGCAATAAGAACTTGTTCAATGAACTTCCAACTGATAGTGTCATATGCCTTTTTGATATCCAATTTGAAAATTAAGTTGCCTCCTCTAGTGATTCCATCCAAAATCAGTACCAAATCTTGGGCCAAAAGCACATTGTCAACAATACTTCTATCCTTGATGAAGGCTGACTGATTCCTGCAGATAAGCTGATTAAGGTGAGGTTGTAATCTATGAACTAGTACTTTGCTGATTATCTTAGATATAATAGAAGTGAGACTAATGGGTCTGAAATTTTCCCATTTATGAGGAGTTTTGTCCTTGGGATCAAAGTAATAGTAGATGAGAAAAAGTGTTTAGGGCGATCAGCCCCCCAGAAAAAGCATTGGACAGTAGCAATGACCTAACCCTTCACAATAAGCCAGGCCTTTTTATAAAAATCTGCAGTGAAGCCATCAAGACCAGCAACTTTTGTGTTGTCAATAGAGTTTAGAGCTTCCCAAATTTCCTTTTCATCAGGGATATTAGTGAGAGATAGGCATTTGGTGAATTCCCTTGCCTTATCAAACAATGTATCTTTAATGGCTGGGTGAGAGGATGGATTTTGTCTGAACATATTTTAAAAATAGTGAACAGCATCATCAGCTATACCATCAACATTGGAAATACCTGAGAAAGTATTTTGTGAATTGTGTTGCATTTCCTCCTATAATTGATGCAAGCATGATAATATTTAGAGTTCTTATCTCCATCTCAACACTTAATTTTGTTTGCCTTCTGAGCAAAGATAGCCTCTTGCATGTCGATTTGATCCAACAGATATTCATTAGCAGACTGAAGGTCCATTTCAGACTTTATGGCAGAGGATAAGAGCTGTTCTAAGTGTAAAACATTTTGTTCAGCTTCAAGGACTTTTTTTATCAATGTTCCACACCACCTCCCAGTTCCAATTTGAGAGATGTTTACTGACTTTTTTATGTAAAAGCCAAAGCTTGATACTAGGGATGTGATGATGAATATCAGTCCAAGCCATTGAAACTTGATTGAGAAAATCCCCATGCTTGGACCACATATTAAGATATCTGAATTTGGCTATAGTTTTAGAAGAGGAGGAAGATATTTGAATAAGCAAGGTTCTATGATCAGACCCACTCATAGTCAAGTGTTGGACAAAAGTATGCAGGAAATCTCTAAACCAATTATCATTCACCAAAACTCTATCAAGCCTCTCCCAAATCTTCCCTCTTCTCCAAGTGAACTTAGGGCTTATAAACCCTAAATCAAAAAGACGAGCAGACTGAATGTTTTCATTGAATGTGTTCATTAGATTGATATCAAGAGATCTCCCACCCTTCTTCTCACTAGGTGAAGAGAGGCGGTTGAAGTCACCCCCAACTAACCAGAAATCCCTTATAGAAGTACTGAACTCGTGTAAGTGTTTCCAAAGCTCATATCTAGCAGTTGTTGTATAGCCAGCATATATGAAAGTAGCAAAGCCACAATAGTAATTGAAGTTAAGCTTTAAATGGATAAATTGGTCTCCCTCTTTAAGAACAGTGCTTTAAGATATCCAACAGTAAAATTCAATGTTACTGTTGGTTAGGATCTTTCAGATATCCAACAGTAATATTCAGTCTTTTTACTATTATCCAACAGTAAAATAAAAAGCTTTAAATGGATAATATGTGCTTTGAATAGTTAGGTCTTTGTTCAGCTATGTTTTTTTGCCAATATCCACTATGCTCAGAGCCTAACCAAATTTACTCCATAGCTGGTAAAGTGATGTTTTTTTTAACCAAAATTCTGGCTACAGAAGGTGTTGATAAGTTGAAAGTGGGGGCATCCAATTTCAAAGGTCTTTCCAAAGCTTTGCCAATGTTGAAGGGGATTTTGTGGTTGAAAAAAAGTGTAGTTTAAGTCCAGGTAACTTAAACCAAATGGGTACAATGGGAAGTTCTTTGTTGGGGTCAGAATCAGGAGTCCACTTTAAAGGTTTCATTGAGATTCCTTCAATCAAGATAGATTGTTTAGAAAAAATTCTAGCATAATCTTCCTCCCTTGAGAGATTATAAGGATATGCCTACCGTCAAGTAGGCCTACTTTCTAGGCCCCTTTGAATTTCAGTCCATCAAAGTATCTTCTCACAGATTCCATCTTGGGATGGCCATGCTGAAATTTACCAATTAAGGTGAATTTATGACATTCAGTAAGACCATTTAGGTCCTCTTCAGTAAAGTAGATAGCCAATTTCCACTTTTCTTGCATATAGGTTTGAAAAGAGGGTCGTTACCCTCATGATATTCTTGAGGAAAAACCAAATCATTAGAGTTCTGAACTTTCTCATTACCTTTCCCAACAATGTCAGCAAAAGTAGTCGTGGCCCACTGAATATTGGTGGCAATATTAATTGGATTTGGATCAGA
>NW_018244689.1:0-9236 GCF_001263595.1 Phalaenopsis equestris | reverse complement strand
CCAACATTGTAAAATGTTTGGACATAATGTGGAAAGGTCTATAGACTACATCCTCCACCTAAAAGAAGAACTTCTAGGGACAGAAATGATACTTCTAGGCCAGCAGAGACAAATGAAATGGAAGTGGCTGCTGTTACTACTGCTGTTGATGCTGAAAATACAATTGGGGTTATGCCCAATACTGTTGCTGGGGAGCAGGAGGAAACTATATGTATTAACTTAAATTTGAAGGGAAATGTAATACAAGATGACAACTTAATTAGTATTAACCCAACTAGGGTTGAAAACCAGACAATTAACAGTTTGACAAATGTCTTAACTGAAGATTGGCAAGTTCAAAGAAGCAATAAAAAGAAAAAAGGCAAGTTAGATTTTAAACAACCTATGGAGCGCCCACCTACAGTGGATCACCATCCAAGGACTAGGGGAAAAGGGAGGACCTTCTCTCAATGATAAAGTTCCTTGTTTGGATTATTAAGGGTATTGCTCACCCATCTTCTCTCAAGCGATTAAAAAATCTAGTGAGAGTTCATAAAGTGTGGTGTTTTGTCATTCTCAAACCTTTGGTTACTAAAAGAGAGTTCATAAAGTGTTGTGTTTTGTCATTCTCAAACCTTTGGTTACTAAAAATTCTCAAAAAATTCAGAAGAAGTTCCCTCATTTTGGTAATTTCTCTAATTTTAACAACAAAATTTGGCTCTTTGCTATAGCTGAACTTCAATGGTCTGTTTTGGTAAATCATTCTCAATTTATTCACATCCAATTCTATATTCGAGCTCAAGTTGGCTATGCCACCTTCATTTATGTCTGTAGTCTTGCTGATAATCAAGCCACCTTATGGAATGAGTTAACTCACATTGGACAATCTGTGAACTCCTTCTGGATTTTGGGGGGTGACTTAAACTGTATTTCCTCTCTTAGTGAAAGAAGAAGTAGTAGACCACCTACTATTTCTGCAATGAATAGATTCAATTGTTTTCTTTCTGAGGTTGATTTGTTTGATTTGGGGTATCAAAGTCCAGAATTCACTTGGAGGAGGGGTGCCATGTGGGAAAGGCTGGATAGAATGCTAGGTAACTCTAAATGGGTTCAAACCTTCCCATTCACTATCATCACTCATTTGGCTATGGCAGGTGGCCACATGCCTCTGCTGTGTACTATCCAAAATGCTGAAAAGTCAAACAAAGCTCCATTCAGATTTCAAAACATGTGGATTCCTCCTCCTCAATTTGTTTAAGAAGTTGATATGCCTTGGAGGGCTGAAGGTAACTCCAATCTATGGATTAAACTGTTGAATCTCCAGAAAAAAGTGGCACCACATCTGAAGAAGTGGAATTGGGACATTATTAGCAATATACATGAGAACTTGATTAATGCCCAAAGTAAAGTTATTACCATGGAAAAGAATTTTCAAATGGGTTTGAATTCTGAAGCTGACCTTCGTAAAGCCAGTGAAGAATTGTTAATGCAAATCAACTATACTGAATGTTTTCTGAAACAAAAGGCTAATGTCACCAGTTTTGTTGATGGAGATAGAAACACATATTACCATGCTTGTATTAACTTTAGAAGGAAAAATAACATGATTCTCTCCATATAGGATTCTGATGGTATGTTAGTGACTGATGCTGAGAATATTGCCCATGATGCTGTTAACTATTTTCAAAATATCTTTAAGGAGCAGTCTACTGAGAGAGCTCAAATCAAGATGGAACTCTTCTCTGAGTGCAATGATTATGTACAAAGTTTGGACCTTAATCCTATTCCAACGGAAGGAGAAATTAAAGCTGCATTGGACTCTATAGATGACCATAAGGTGGCTGGCTCTGATGGCTTCACTATAAAATTTTATAAGACTAGGAATATTATCAGTGGGGAGTTTGTTGATGCTGTGCAAAGCTTCTTTAAAGGTATTTATCCCCTAGATACTTTACAGCTTCCACTATAACTTTGATTCCCAAAAATCCTAGTAGGGTTGGGTGGGGAGACTTAAGACCTATCAGTCTAACAAATGTCATTTCTAAAGTAATCAGCAAGATACTTAGCAACAGGCTTCAACCTCACCTCCAGCAGCTTGTCAGCAATAATCAGGTGGCATTTCTGAAAGGAAGACAAATCTCTGATAACTTTCTTTTGGCATAGGAGCTGTTGCTGGACCTTGATAGAAAATATAGAGGCAGCAATCTCATTCTGAAATTAAATATTCAGAAGACATATGATATTATTAATTGGAATTTTATCTTGGATACCTTAAATGTTAGGGGTTTCTCAAGGTCCTTTATCAATCTGATAAGAAGATGACTTTGTTGTAACAACCACTCTATCACAATTAATGGTAAAAGCCAAGGTTTCTTCTCTACCTCTAGGGGAATTAAAAAAGGAGATCCTTTGTCACCAACTATCTTTATTCTTGCTATGGATTATCTTTCTCGGCTTCTAAATCAAATATTTGCCTCATCTCCTCATTTAGCCTATCAGCATAGATCCAACATTGGTGTGAGTCATTTGTCCTATGCAGATGATATTATCATTTTCTTCAAGGCTACCAAGACTGCTGTGAAGGATCTTTATCAAGGACTTATACATTTCCAAAAAACTTCTGGTATGCATCTTAACAAACAAAAATGTCAAATTTTTACTAGCTCAAATACTCTTCCATAGATTAAGCAATGGATTGCACAGCACACTGGGTTGAGCAAGGCTTCTCTTCCAATCAACTATCTTGGTTTCCAATTAATCAAAGAGAAAACCAAGCAAACTTAATTCAATGGTGTTATTCATCAAATTCAAAAATAGCTGCAATGTTGGACTAATTACTTCCTCTATAATGGAGGTAGCATCACCTTCCTTAAAAGCATCTTAACTTCCATCCCTTCCTATGCTATTCAAATATTTGTCATGAAGAAAGGAACTCAAATAAGGATAGGCAAAATTTTTAACAAATTTCTGTGGGTTGGACAGAAGAAACAATTCCATTGGTTAGAATGGCAAAAACTGTGTAAGCCTCTACAAGCAGGAGGTTTAGGCTTTAAAAGATTTTCATCAGCTCAGTGTCATCAATCTTTATAAGCTATGGATAAGGTTTAGAGCACAATATAGTCTCTGGGCAATGTTTATGAAGGGGAAATACTGCACGACAGTACATCCTATCCTGGCTAAAAAGAAAGTGGGTGATTTCAGACTGTGGACTAAACTTTTGGAGGTCAGACATAAAGCTGAGGATCTATTTATTTTGGAGCTTGGAGAAGGATAAGTAAATTTCTGGCTTGATACTTTGGTTTGGAATGGGGAGAGACTACATACCTCCAATCCAAACTCAGTGACAAAGGTGAAGGAATTCTGGACTGATAATCAATGGAATTACAATTTGTTGGCTACCATCCTAACTGAAGAGCAAATTTATTGGGTTAAGAAAACTAAAATCAATCCTTTTCAGGAAGATAGAATCATTACTAGATAGGCTTCCTCTCCAAAATTGTCTGCTTATATTTTCCAACAATTATATAAATGGCAACCTGTCAAGTGGGGGAAATTAATTTGGGGAAAGTGGTTAACACCTTCCATGTCTTTTTTCTGCTGGAGGCTGTGGAAATCCTTACTACCTATTGATGACATTTTGAAGATGAAAGGGCTTAAAGCATCATGTTGTTATCTGTGCAGTAAAGCTGAAGAAAGTCTGGATCATTTGTTTATTTCCTGTAGTTTCTCCCAAAGAGTATGGTCTGATTTGTTAAAGCAACTCAACATTGATACTCTGAAAGTCAGCTGGCAATATTTTCTGGGGTGTTGGATGGAATGGTTGGATACTAATTTAATAATCATTCCTTGTGTTGTTGCCTGATTCATATGGATGTGCAGAAACTAAGTAAAGTATGACAACATCAAACATAAGGGAATGGTTGTGGTTTTGAATTGTACTTCATATTTGCAAAAGATTATAAAATATCATAAATTTCCCAATATTTTCCAGAATTGAGTTCCAAATGGGAAAAATTTGAAAGTGTCTAGGACAACTTTGGTCCTCTGGAACCCCACTCCTAAAGGGTGGTTGAAGGCCAATACAGATGGGAGATTCTATAAGGAGGCTGTTGGTGTGGGAGTAATCATTAGGAACTCTCTAGGAAAGTGCATTTTGTACTTTTCCTTTCCAACTTTGGCTAATGATGCACTTGAAACTGAGATGATAGCTTTTTATTGGGCTCTCTACCTTGCCAATCAATGCAACATCATAAAATTGGTGGTAGAGTCTGATTCCATCTACCGTATCAGGATACTGAAACAAGAAGCTGCCCCATGGAAAGTTGTTAGGTGGACTACTAATATCAAGAGTATGTTGATCAATGTTGAAGTGAATTTCCAGCATATCCTAAGGGAAGGTAACATTCTAGCACATAGTTTGGTAGTAAGGGGGAAAGATACTGAAGAGATTGCTGTAGATACTTCATTTAGCTCTCCTTCTTCATGGGGACAATTTATCCATTCCTTATCTTAATTGTAGGGATTTATTATATATATACACGATGGGTTAGATACAGAGTCAACTATATATAGTTCCTACAACTTTTATAAACATGAATATATGATCTAACTTGGATAGATGGGAAGGGAGTGGTTTGAGTGGTCTTTTCACTCATTTTGTAATCCAATTTTCATATTAACTGCGATTGGTGTCAGAGAGTTAGTAATATTTCAAGAAGAAATGAAATGCCTCTAAATTTTAATTTGAAAATTGAAATTTTTGTTGCATGGGGATTGGATTTTATGGGATCATTTATACCCTCATTCAGAAATATACGCTTATTAATCGTAGTGGATTATATTTCAAAATTGATTGAAGCAATCGCTTTACCTCGATGTGATGCTCGGAGTGTTTCAAAATTTTTAATTAGAATTACGTTTACAAGATATGAAATGTTGAGAGTAATCATTACTGATGGAGGATCTCATTTTAGAAATGCAAAAGTTGCAAGATTTGCAGAAAAATATAATATGATACATAAAATTGCAACTTCTTATTATCTCCAGACTAGTGATTTAGCGGAAGTATCTAATCGTGAAAGTATCTAATCGATCTAATCGTGAAATTAAGAGAATTTTGTAAAAGAGTGTTAATCCTAGCAAAATGGATTGGTCTACTAGATTATATAATGCATTTTGGGCATTTAGGACAGCATATAAGACACCTATAGGAATGTACCCTTATAGATTAATTTTTAGGAAGACTTGTCAATTGTCGGTTGAATTGGAGCATAAGGCTTTCTGGGCTATAAAAGAATTCAATTAAAATTTGAAAGAGGCTGGTAAGAAAAATATTATTGCAATTGAATGAGCTTGAGAAAATAAAAAACGAATCTTACAATAATGCAAGGATATATGAGGAAAAGATGAAAGAATGACATGATCAGAATTTAATAAAAAGATAAGTTGAACATGAATAAGAAGTTTTTTTTATACAATACAAGATTGAAATTATTTCCTAGAAAATTGAATTTTAGGTGGAAAGGGCCATTAAGAGTTATAAAAGTCTATCTCTATTGAGTTGTTAATATTGAAGACCCCAAGACTGGAAGAATATTTAAAGTGAATGAGCATAGATTGAAATCATATTTCGATGGTCAATGACTAGATTTTAACGAAACTGTAATGTTGGGTCACCCAGAATAAAACTGGGAATGTCAGGCTGATGACATTACACCAAGCGCTTTGAGGGAGGTCACCAATTAGTATCGTTGTTTAGTTTATTTTTGAGTTTGTTCTGTTTGAGATATTTCACGTATATTTATGTTTATGTCTTTATGTAGTCAGTATTTGATAAAGTATTTAAAACAACTTTATTTGCCTATAACTATGTAAAAATTTAGAATTTATTGGATCAAAATTGAAACAACAAAAATTCTGGAACTTTTGTATGATGCACTACTTCTTGAAGTGTTGGCGCATGATGCGGTTGATTGGCGGATGATGCGCTTGATTGGCGCATGACGTGCTTGATGCTTCGCGAGGTCAAAAAATGTTTAAAATATGTCAAATGACAGTTTTTGGCGTTTTCTTCACAATACCACTCCTAAAAACCAACTCCAAAACATATTTTAGAGGGGAAAATGGGGGGAAGAGTCAACATTTTTCAATTCCTATGGCATCCCACTCTAGAAACTCTGCAAGATTTGAAATTTTAAACCAGAGAAAGTTTGTCAGTTTTGATGCACAAAAGTTACATGATCGAGTTCTAGTGAAGGAGAGGCTTATCAAATAAATGGGATTTATGAATGCACGCTGAATACTCAAGTAGAAGTGAATACTCGAGTGGAAGAGACTATTGCGTAGAGCCATTGGGAAGTGCTTTGCTACACTACTACTACTGTTGTTGTTCCCGTAATAAAAGGATTTTATGCAAATATTCATGGGATCAATCAAGGAATGATTTACGTGCATGGTAGTTTTGTACATTTCACTCCTTTAAGAATAAACAAGATGTTTATGATTGAAAATGTGCCTATCTGCCATTATGCAAATTTTTCCCCCATAATAGAGAAAATGAATGAACTCTACCACTACCTTACGGATGAATATGCTTATTGGGAGACCAGAGATGATGGAAATGTAAGTTTTCCTTCATCATTTTTAAACCCAGTTTCAAAAGCCTGACACTTCTTCATTTCATCAAAATTATTGCCTACCATGAAAATTAGTAAATTCACAAAGGAGAGTGTCATTCTGAATTACTGTTTTCAAACTGAAAAACGTATTGATGTTGGAGCTATTATTGTGAAGTCAGTTTTAGGTTTGATTGTAAATGGATCTGCAACTGTACTGGGACGTCTTTCAACTATTTTCCTACTTTGCAGTCAATTGCAAGTACCTTACGAAAGTTGGGAAAAAGTGCTACATCCTTGGAAGCTGATGGATCTAGAAGTCTACTGCAATTGTATTGGAATGGGAGATGAAAATGATATCAATGTACTGATGGATCATGGATCTCAAAATTCATCATATGTTCAGCCTTACTTTAACTCGAGTGCACTTTCAAAGAGGATCAAGAAGATAGAAAAAGATGTGCAGAATCTCATGCACGTGATTGGGAATATTACTGAAATGCTGGATCATTTATATTGGAGACTGAAAGAACATTTTGAACATAAAGGGTGTACTGAAGATGGATTAGTACATATGTTCAAGAAACATGCTTGAATTGAGGAGGAAAATTCAACTGATGAGTTTCCATTTCGACTCTTCTACAATCTGTAAGTGCATTATCAATCGTGGGAGATATCCAGGAGGATGATAGTGAAGATGATGTTTGATCTTAATTTATGCACAAAATAATTTGATCTTAATTTATGCACAGAATGTTTTGTGTAGTACTGTTTGTTTTAGTTTGTTGTGTTGGATTGCAATTCCTTTTTAACGAACACTATATATGTTTATGTTTTTAATTTTGAAGTTTAGATTTCAGGGTTAGGATGTTGGTTTGATTTAAAATACTGTTTTAATTTTGAAGTTTAGATTTCAGTGTTAGGATGTTGGTTTGCTTTAAAATACTAAATTTAATGTTTGTTAGCTTGAAAGATGTTTGTTTGTAATAGCATGAATTTAATATATAAATGTGAGTTTTGTGTTGTTTGTGAATGTTTTGTGTTAGTGTGATATTTATATATGCTTAGAAAGGTTTATTTAAGTCAAATAGAGGTTGATGTAAAGCGGTACTGAGCAAATTTCAACAAAAACTGAAATCTGGAAAAGTTGAGCTTTGGCGCATGATGTGCCAACTTACAAAGCCTTGGTCGGTACTGAGCAAATTTCAACAAAAACTGAAATCTGAAAAAATTGAGCTTTGGCGCATGATGTGCTAACTTACAAAGCCTTGGTGCATGATGCACAAAAGGTCCAAACAAGCTATATTGCCTAGAAATCCATGAAATTACAAGGATAAACTCCATTTTTGTTACTTGAGTCATCTTCTGCCTCTATACCTTGGTCTAGGGCATCACGTTGTGGGAGAAAGAGAATGATTTGGAGGCTAAAAACTATAGATTTCATCTTCTCTTTATAAAAGCTTCACTTTAAAGTAGAAATTATTTATTTTCACCATGGATTTTGGGGGATCCAAAAAGTTGGGGTTTTTTAAGAAAATACTTGAGGAAAACTAATGGTAAAAAATTCCTTACCAAATAACATTGCTTGAGGAGTTATATTTTTTATTTAGTGATTTATTTAGATTATATTTGGATTTTTGTAGAATTTTCAAATGGCTCCCCGACCCGAGTTAAGCGAGGTAGACCGACCGAGGACTGAGCACAACCATTCGTTAGTTTTAAAGCCCAACATAGTTACAATACACAAATGGAGACCAAAAAAATGATCCAAGAATGGGCGTTTGCAAACCCGAGTGGCGAGGTTGATAGACTGATTATTGCCAGAAATTAGAAAAGATTCTGCTACTTCACTGCCGTAGCAATTGTCTCGATGGTTTGAGAGGTTTATGTAAACCTGAGATTCACTACTGAAGATCACATCTTGGTGAGATGTAAGCTAGTTGAGTTTTCTGCCGAAAGGATCAATACTTTCTATGAGATTAGAAACTTATATCATGACGAGTACACTGCATTTATAATAACTGATTCATCATTGGAGGAAGTGATTGCATTTTTGACTGATGGAAGAGGGGAATGGAGGGTTAAGAATAACAAGATAGTTAACTTCCCTGCTTCCATTTTACTATTCAGTCAAAAGTATGGCACCACTTCATTTCTGTAAGACTATTGCCAACAAATCATTTGGCTGATGTTACTAAAGATAGAGTTTTACTCAACTATTACAATCAGAACATGAAGGGAATAGATGTTGGTGCACTTATAGTTTAGCTTGCTCGAAGTATTGCTGGTAGTTCTACAGGTGGAGGATTGGGATACCCTGCCTTGATTTTCTCTCAATATGAACAATCAAGAGTAGAATCCAGTAGAAATGAAGAGAGATTGCAGCCACAAAATCTGATATGGAGACATATGATTCAGAGAGTAGAATCTTTTTTTTAGTTTAGAAGTGCAAGAAGGGATAGGCCCTCTACATTTTCTCTAGGGGCATCTACTTCTAGATCTATATCACTTGAAGGTATTATGGACCAACTGATGATTCAACAGATTGATATAGTAAATATTTAAACTCAAATTGGAGAGATAGGAGCAAGGAATGCATATAATGACAAATATCAGTAGAGGAGATTTCAACATGATATTGAG
>NW_018244688.1:0-4683 GCF_001263595.1 Phalaenopsis equestris | reverse complement strand
TAATAATAATAAATTAAGTGTATTTTATACTATAAATATATGTTAAATTTTATTTATTTTGAGTTATAACTTAAATATAATAATAATAATATTTAGTTAACATTATTACAATAAATTTTAGTTAAATGTATTTATTATAATAAATTAATACATAAACATGTTATATGATTTAGTTAATATTTATTAAATAATTTTCAAATAAATATACAATAGTTTTAACCATATATCTATAACTATTAGTGTATTATATTGAAATACTTTTATAAATTATATTTAAATATGTATAATTTTAATTTTGTTTAAGTTAACACACTAAATATAAAAACTCTAACAATAAATATAGTATATAAATAATATATAACTATTTAATTTAATATATAGTAAATTAATATTTATAAACTATAATGCAATATAAACAATTATGTATAGTAAATTAAATTAATTTAAGTATTAGAGGATATCTAATTTAACTTTATGTTGAACATTTATATATTTTAAATTAACTATAATATATGTATAATTTTAAAATTAATTTTTTTAATATATAAATTAACACAACATTAAATAAATTGTCATAGAATAACACTAGCTCAGACAAAATGTTTGAATATCACCGCGTAACTCACCAATAATACCCAAAAACCACTCGAATAACGTCGCAGTAACAACTGAATATTACCGCAAATAACGCCACAAAACACCGGGAATTAACTGCTTGCAAAAGGCACGAATAATATCGCAAATAACACCGAAATAACACCTTAATACAACCGCAAATATCACCACAAAACTCTGTGAATCAACGGCTAGCAAAAGACGCGAATAATACAACAAATAACACCGAAAAAACACCTGAATACTACCGCAAAACACCACGAATCAACAACTGTCAAAAGACACGAATAATACTGCGAATAACACCTCAATAACACCCGAATACTATCACAAATAACACCGAGAATCAATGGTTGGCAAAATGCGTGAATAACACAGGACGCGCGACCGCGGGGAGGACAAAGTTGTGAACAATTTTCTCCGAACGCGGGATGCAGGGTCGAATCCGCGGGCAACGTGTGATACAAAAGGAAACCAGCTTATCCCACAACGCTGCGAAGATGAAAAAAACAAACACCAATATCCACATTTTGAAAACGCCCCACAGATGTTCCGTGGCACCAAACGGGTTTTTAGTCTCTAAGTGGGCAAATATAAAAAATTAAAATTTCAATAGATATATAAATACGTAGAAATAGTATGGCTTGTGTTCCCATCATATTCAAACCGAATTGAAATGGATTCAAACCCCCTTTTCAGCTTTTCATCTACAGTCGTAATCACGATAGCAAAATGTAAGATTTTATAAGAACTAAATGAGCTATATGCATCCGTGCCGTGCATTTTGTGTATTGATTTCTAATTTCTTAATTGCGATATTATTTAAAGCTATAACACATCACTTCATTATAATGAACCAAACATATTCTATACATAGAAGTTGCAGAAATTCACAACCACCATACGCATCACCCATAAAACTGAAAGCACCCTTCCACACCTTCCAATCGCTCAATTTCCAACACTTATAAATACCAATATATCTTAACCTTTAGAAGAAGAACACACATAGATAACCTCTCTCTTCTCAAACTCTTAGCACAAAATGAATAATTCTTGGATGGCTACATCTGCAGTAGTTATAATACTAGTTGTAGCATGCTTTAACCTCAGTTTCGCCATGCGCTACACTCCACTTCTAGGCCAATGTAGCCCAAGCGGTTTTCTACATGGCAAAGCTAGCCACTGCAACACAGAACATGACTCAGAATGTTGCAAGGCGGGAGAAAAGTATCCTCAATACTACTGCTCACCGCCAATCTCTTATGAAACACGCGCCACTATGACGATCAATAGCTTTGCCAAAGGTGGAGATGGTGGCGGCCCATCGGAGTGTGATGGCAAGTATCACAGTGATAATGAGAAGGTGGTGGCACTTTCCACTGGGTGGTATGATCATGGTAGCCGATGCTTGAAGACAATTAAGATTAATGCGAACGGAAAGTCAGTGTTGGCTAAAGTTGTGGATGAATGCGACTCTGTATATGGTTGTGATGTTGATCATGATTTTCAGCCGCCATGCCACAATAATATTGTTGATGCTTCTCCAGCTGTTTGGGATGCATTGGGAATGTCTGGAGATGATGTTGGCGACTATCAAATCACCTGGTCTTTTGCTTGACTTGTATCTTATATGTACGTGTATCTTATGTGTATGTGTCCACATACTATTATGAATAGTTGCTTGTACTGGTCAATGTGTGTTGAATATCTGTAATTAAGATTGTGTGATGAAAAATATATGTACAGTTATCTTTATATTTATTTTTATGTTGTTAGTAATCGACATGTACATGTTCATATATAATCTCTTATTATTTTCCTAATTGAGTTCAAATTAGTACTTTATTTAAATAATAGTTGAGGATTATCGCTAACCAACATATAAGAAAGTGAGGTAAACGTGAAATAAAAAATTCAAGCCCGAGAAATCAATAAATAGTATAAAATTTCTATTGTTTATTATTATTTTCATTTTTTGTGTTTAAGCTTCTCAAAGCAACAAAAATAATTTATAGGCATGCAATATAAAGGGATAGAAGATCAAACCTAGGGAAAAATGTGATTTTTTTTTTCCAGAAATAGCTTAAATTAACCTTTCAATTTTTATTTCAGATAATTAAAGTTGGAACAATATATCAACGAACATTATTATAGATTCACATGCTACTACAAAATTTTTTATTAAAATAATTGGGCGAACATTTTAAAATTTTGCTTGTTATATACTGATGGAAGTAATTTTCAATAATAATATTTGAGTTGATAAAAATTACAGTCAATGGCTCTAGTTATATAATTGAAAGAAGTTTGTGGTTTATTGTTCTTATATGCAAGAGAATCGTCATTATAGACACTTCTCACTACCTCTATCATAGGTGTTTTTGATAATATTGACTTTATATATGACTAATCACTCTACTTTCAAGCTCTTAGTTCGGCTTGACCATGCATCACCCTCGAGTGGTGACTTTGATCTTCCTTTTGCTTTTCATTCAACTCCTCTTATTTTGGTATTTCCATCACTTAGTTCAGGTTCAATAAAAAATTCTTATCATTGTTTTGTCTCTACAATACAAAAACATTTAGCTTCACTATGGTTCCTAGCAAGCTGCATACTTTTGTGTTGTACTTTGAAGTTATAGACGGTGTTCTAGGTAATTGGAGATGTTTATGTCTCACTACTTAGCATCAAACATATTCTTATCACTTTTGCTTATATAGATCCATCCACATTGAGATGTTCTTTGTAAATGATTGTTAATTGGTCATTCAAATTTGATTTAACCAAAAATCTCCTATTCTTGCAAAGGAAATAATATTTCCAGAACATGGTGTTCATCTTTCTAACAAATCTTTCTTGTTCTCTATGGGTTTAAATTGTCCTAGATCATTTCATGTCGTCATCTTGATAATATTTAAGTACCGTCCATTGCACTTGGTTAAAGTTGATGTGCATAAGATTTCTAAGGGAAAGATATGGATTGATACCTTGGACATGGTTCGTGTCAAAAGATTATTTATGAGAGGCTTCTACTCTACTATAAATATTGTTATGTCCTTGATCAACATATAAATTTGCTAAACTTCTTACAAAAATGATACCTTAAGATGCTTGAAGAAATAATATCTTTGAATGCTTAAGCACAAGTTGATCACAATAGCTCTTCTTCTAATATGAAATCCCCTTCCTCTTTCTCTCAGAAGAATTTCCTATGATTGATCAATTGGCTCTTAAAATGGACTTACTTTTAATATTATTATTTAATTATATAAAAGTTATTGTCAATTTATGTGAATGAAATATGTAATGAATTCATGGTCAGCTTATCCTTGTTTTTACATATTTTATAATGAGATTATGCATGAGAAAGATATTTGTATAATTTTTGCAGGTAACAGGTCGGATTTTGTTTTGGAACGAAAAAGAAAGAATTAAAGAGAATAAAGTCAATTTTTTTATGAATAGCACCTGCGTCGACATCCTAGTATGCCCACGCCGAGCTAGCGCACTTGGGCCCAAAAGCCGGCGTACCCGCATTAGGTTAAAATGCCTATGCCCTTTTCGTGGCCTGCTAGCGCTCGATCATTACATCTTTGTTGCACTAGTTTCGTCATCACAGCTCACATGTGTCTGATTCGCTTAATCAATTTTATAAGAAATTTTCTTGTCTTTGTCGAGATTCCCTTATATGTATGCTCATAGAGACGATTCCATGACATCTTGGGCACTTGGAGGCAGCAAGTGGAGAGATTTTTTGGTGAGAAATAATTCCCCCTTAGGGTTTTCTTCCTCTTTTTGGGTGGAAACCTAAAGGGTTGTTTCTCCTTCACTTTTCCTTCTTGTTTCTTACTGTTTGTGAGAGGTAATTGTATGAGAGAAGCTTCATATACTATTGGGTAGAGGACAAGTGATTATTGTAAGTTTTATAACTCTTTATTTCTTGCAACAATAATCTGCATGAATTTCTTATCTATGGTTATCTCTAATATTTGTCACTAAATCATCTTTTATGTATCTATGATGTAGGGTTAGTGGTTTTTCCATGATTTTTTGAGATATTTTCT
>NW_018244687.1:0-494 GCF_001263595.1 Phalaenopsis equestris | reverse complement strand
GCGACCAACATGGGATTTAAGCCAAATTTCAAAGGGGGAGATAAGGGGATTACGTCGGGTGACCGACAAAAGATTTACGCCAAATTTCAAAGGAGGCAGCGACCGACAAGGGAATTATGTTCGGCTACAGACACGAGATTTATGCTAAATTTTAAAGGAGGCAACCGACAAGGGGATTATGCCGGGTGACAGACACGAATTTTATGCCAAAATTTAAAGGAGGGGACCGACAAGGGAATTACGCCTGGCGACCAACACGAGATTTACGCCAAATTTCAAATGAAGCGACCGACAAAGGAATTATGTCAGGCGACCAATTGGGGATTTACGCCCAATTTCAAAGGAGATGACCGACACAGGAATTACGTCAGGCAACCGACACGGGATCTACAATAAATTTCAAAGGAGGCAACCAATAAGAGGAATATGCAGGGTGACTGACAAGGGATTTACGTCAAATTTCAAAGGAAACAACCGACAAGGGAATTAAGCCC
>NW_018244686.1:0-494 GCF_001263595.1 Phalaenopsis equestris | reverse complement strand
GCGACCAACATGGGATTTAAGCCAAATTTCAAAGGAGGCGACAAGGGGATTACGTCGGGTGACCGACACGAGATTTACGTCGAATTTCAAAGGAGGCAGCGACCGACAAGGGAATTACGTTGGGCTACAGACACGAGATTTATGCTAAATTTTAAAGGAGGCGACCAACAAGGGGATTATGCTGGGTGACAGACACGAATTTTATGCCAAATTTTAAAGGAGGGGACTGACAAGGGAATTACGCCTGGCGACCAACACAAGATTTACGCCAAATTTCAAAGGAAGCGACCGACAAAGGAATTATGTCAGGTGACGAATTGGGGATTTACGCCCAATTTCAAAGGAGATGACCGACACAGGAATTACGTCAGGCAACCGACACAGGATCTACACTAAATTTCAAAGGAGGCAACCAATAAGAGGATTATGCAGGGTGACTGACAAGGGATTTACGTCAACTTTCAAAGGAAACAACCGACAAGGGAATTAAGCCC
>NW_018244685.1:0-1429 GCF_001263595.1 Phalaenopsis equestris | reverse complement strand
TTTTCAACGAATTGGTGGATAGGAAATCCTGTGAAGGCTCTCATTTTTGAAGGAAAATAAATATAGTTTTAATTAAAACATTTAATTCATAAATTAATTTGAATTATCTTGATTTATTAAGTAGCATTTATACAAATTTAATCAATTTGCCTTTTTATAAAGGCAATTAGAGCTGCTTTGATAGGATGAATAAAGGGCCAGCTTGGATTGTTTAGAGGGGCAAATGACGAAATATCCCACCCTTATGAGGAGAATACCATAATTTTTGGTGGTCAATTGCCCTCCTTGAGTTAAATGTGGGTCCGCCTATGTTGACTTCTTTCATCGTCGAAGAGGGTAATCATGCACATTACTTCCGTTAAGATTCTCCATAATATATTATATAATAATCTATTAATAAAAAAATCACCAAGTAATTTTTTTTTAAAATTTTGGTTGGTAATGTAGTGATGCAAACTCTTGCAAACAGTGAACAAAAGAATTACAAGAAAAGCAATGTATGAAGCTCTCTCGCTTCCAAGGGGAATAACCTGGAGAATAAAACTCTGAAAAAGCTGCTACAACTTACACTCCCACTAGTATTTATAACTTCCAACATTTGTAACACTAAGCGAAGGTAATTCTGCTAAAGCAGATAGTATTAATAAGTTTTATGGGCCTAATATATAAGCCGAAAATAGTAAAAGCTAATAAACTAGAACGTTAAACTGGTAATAGACCCCACGGTAGATATTACACCGTGTTGTATTTTATGTTTGTGTGAGAGACCTATAATTATTTTGAATGTTTATGTTTGAGCTTAAAATGATTGTTGGGATGGTAGGAAGTAATTTCACTCTAATGTAAACATGGGCATGTGGCCAAAAAACCATCATAGGGAAATAATCAAGCTAGATGTCACAAGATGTATGACAATGAATTTTATGGGAATCATATATGTTAAAACTTTTACTTGGACGATGACATACCTAAGATAGGATCAAAATTAAAGTGTGTGCTTTTAATGAATATCTATTGCCTTTGGAATTTTTTAATTGGATAATGGATATAAACAATTTCCTTGAGTGGAAAAAGGTGTTTAGTGAGCGGCGCAAATTGAAATTTATAGGGAAGGCTAAAATGTATTGGATGATTGTGCGGAATTAAAAGGAAATTTGGGAGGGAGCTTACAATTACTTGGGTTGCGATGAAGAACTTTTTAAAAAAAATATTACCTTTGTTAGGCTGTGAAGAACTTTTAAACAAGAAATATTACCTTTGCTATGTTGTGTTTGATGGCCTGATGAGTTCAAATTGTAATACAAGGGACTAAAATTATTATTGAATACAACAACAACAATAAGTCTTTATCCCTTTAATTGGGGGCTGCTATATGAATCTTTTTTCTCCATTGTGTCATAATGAGTATCATATTTTATTTTAGAAATAA
>NW_018244684.1:0-686 GCF_001263595.1 Phalaenopsis equestris | reverse complement strand
TTTTAATAAGATGAAAACACCATACTCCTGTGATGATGTTTTCATAGGAATAACATGATGAATAGATTTGAAACTTCATGATTCTAAGAATCTACAATATGTTTCATTATGCCTTATATTAGTAAAGGCCAAGAAAAAAAAATCTTTTGAGCTATAGTCCTCATACATTTAGCCTTGGTATTATTAGCATTTTAGCTTCTTAGAATTCAACTAATACATCTATTATGTCCAAAACTAGCATTTTTTATTTCAAGTTATTCTAAAAGTTCATATGCCTAATTGTAAGGAACATACTTAATCTACTAAAATATACAAACATTATTAATGAAGAAAAAGCAGAAGGGATTAAGGATATGACAAGTTAATTTATTCATTGAATAGCTTAGTGTTTCCCTTCGGCTATTTCTATATGCTTTACCATTTTAAAAACAGATTCTATAGATGTGGGAAGGGTAAATATTTTTCAAGTGTTCCCGAATGTAATGATGAAGAATTTTGGATTGATAATCAAGATAATTACAAATAATGGCTTGGCTAAGTAGATGATTTCTAGAGTCCCTTATGTAAATTGAATATCCATGTACAAACATCCAAGTGAAACGAGTATATATTATAGAAAAAAATATGTAAAAATTTAATTTTAAAATGAGCAGTGTTGGATCCCAGATTGTGTTTTGTGAGAAAAA
>NW_018244683.1:0-355 GCF_001263595.1 Phalaenopsis equestris | reverse complement strand
TAAATCGATATTTAGCATGAACGGAAAAAAAAATAATCCGTTCGGATGTTCGTACGGCTAATAACTGACGGCCACGTCGCCAGCTGATGATGTGTATGAATACGTTTCCGATGATTGATGATTTGAACGTGCGATATCTCAACAAAATATTTGGCATCACTAGATTGATTTATACCCACTGCACAGATTAATGAATACGTAGAATTTTAATTTTTTTTTTTTTTTTTTAAGCTCGAAGAGCACTGAAGATGTGCATTTAATTCTCATTTACATCTAGAGATTTCACATTTATACCGACGAGTATTTATTTTTATTATTTCATTTTATTTTTTGGACATTATGAGCACAAAAATTT
>NW_018244682.1:0-455 GCF_001263595.1 Phalaenopsis equestris | reverse complement strand
CGCTTAGGCTTACAGGTTTCATATTTCGTTTGTTTTTTTTTGTCTTCACTGTTTTGCAGTTTTTGAGGTTGTCTCTCTTGTTATCTTGGTTGCTTTGCTTGCCTCCTTCGGGGTTTCTCTTTTTACAGTTTCGTTTGCGTGTGTTGTACTCCTGGGGGAGGAACCTCCAGGTTTCCTTTTGAGTGAGTTGTATATTGTCTGTAGTGAAGATCTTTCTGCCGTCCTTTCTAATCTTTGTTTTGGATAAATAAAATTTTCTTCGGGATTCAAAAAAAAATTTTGTAGATGCTCTAAAAACACTGATAACAATTCAAAAATAATAAAATAAAAATAACAATAAAACTAAATACAATTTCATCAACATTTATCTTAGAATTTCTCCGGTCAGATTTCTATCGATAAAAATGTACATATTATACTTTAATAATGCTGATAAGATATGAAAGGCAATAAAT
>NW_018244681.1:0-458 GCF_001263595.1 Phalaenopsis equestris | reverse complement strand
CCCCACCTGGAATAGATGGTATATAGATCTTATTAGAGAGAGAAAAAGGCCAAATACAAGGAGAAACTCAGATTCGATAGTGAAATAGCAAGTTGGATTAATTTACTTTGTATTTTATTTATGAAGCAATAGTTACTTTAATTGTAAGACTTGACTAATAAGAAAAGTGTCAAAATGGTCCTCGACTCTTTATAGGGAGTCATTTTAAGTAATCCGAGGGACTAAATTGGCCCCATATAAATATTCAGGAGATTTTGTTGTAAACAAACAAATGAGCCCTGAAATGAATATAATAAGTATCATTTGAATTATATAAACAGTAGGATTCGAATTGGGATCAATTGCCGTTGTTGTCATCGTCGTCATCATTAACGCATTAGTTTTATTCTGGCCATTTGGGATCAATTAAATGAATCATCCTTCATTCAATCTTATTTTGTTCTCTGGGAATTGTTAAA
>NW_018244680.1:0-463 GCF_001263595.1 Phalaenopsis equestris | reverse complement strand
CCCCACCTGGAATAGATGGTATATAGATCTTATTACAGAGAGAAAAATGCCAAATACAAGGAGAAACTCCGATTCGATAGTGAAATAGCAAGATGGATTAATTTACTTTGTATTTTATTTATGATGCAATATTTACTTAAATTGTAAGACTTGACAAATAAGAAAAGTGTCAAAATGGTCCTCGGCTCTTTATAGGGAGTCATTTTAAGTAATCCAAGGGACTAAAATGGCTTGGCCCCATATAAATATTCAGGAGATTTTGTTGTAAACAAACAAATGAGCCCTGAAATGAATATAATAAGTATCATTTGAATCATATAAACAGTAGGATTCGAATTGGGATCAATTGCCATTGTTGTCATCATCGTCATCATTAACGCATTAGTTTTATCCTGGCCATTTGGGATCAATTAAATGAATCATCCTAAATTCAATCTTATTTTGTTCTCTGGGAATTGTTAAA
>NW_018244679.1:0-630 GCF_001263595.1 Phalaenopsis equestris | reverse complement strand
TTTATTTTATTTATTTATTTATTTATTTTTTTTTTGGAAAGGTTTGACCAAAGTGTAATATAAGTGATTCAAACTCGCAATCTCATGTTGGGAGTGATGGAGGCTTAGGAGGCTTAGGAGGCGAGTCGGCTGAACCGACTCGCAGATGGACCGACAGAATTGGTTTAGAGGTTGTCAGGGAACCAAGCAACAAATAGGAAGGGTGGCAATGCCGCCAACCCTTCCATTTCTGGGTTTTCCTATTTGGAGTCTATATATGTGTTCTTTCTTAGAATTAGGGTGATGTTTTGAATGTAGTGTTGTTTCATATTCTACGTTGGAGTGTGCTTCTCCCTTGTTAGGGTTGTATCTGACAATGGGTGGTGCTTCAGCTTGTATGCTGCTCCATGGTGGTATTGTATCCTCTTCTATCATTGTCCAACTCTCCCGGCCACCACCAAGCACGTCGTCCTTCACTTCTGTGCAACCGCCCTTGCTGTCCAACCCTCCCAATTCCCGACCACGTACCGCAACTTGCCATCCCCTGCATCAAATCACTGATGTTTAATCTCTAAACCACCAACCAACACCCTCCTGAATTTTTCCTATTGTCCCGCTTGTCGTCCACCCTCTCCCAAGCCCCACTAAGAG
>NW_018244678.1:0-427 GCF_001263595.1 Phalaenopsis equestris | reverse complement strand
GTGCTAAAGTGTTTTGGCGCCTAAGTGCCAGATCCAACGCTGATTAAATAGAGAAGGCCTCGCCTAAGCTTCAGAGGCCCCGCGCTTAAGTGCCAGAGGCAGTTATTTGGAGGTTTTCTTCATATTGCCAAATTTTGAAGAGGTATTTGAGGCACCTATTGGCTTAAGAGGGTGGTTATGACCATTAAAAACAAAAATATTATTCAAAGACTTGATGGAGGCATCCTTTGGAAAATTCATTGAATGTGGACATATTTTGAAGAGTTTCCAAGGTACCTTTTGGAGATTTATAAAAGAAGTAAGTCTTTACATTTGAAGTGGGTGCTTGAAGAGGGTGAGAGTGCTGGAGTCCTGAGAAGAAGATTGTAGAGAATCTTGTGGAGAGATTCAGAAACCACAAATTTACTTTATCCTTTTTATTTTTAGT
>NW_018244677.1:0-1641 GCF_001263595.1 Phalaenopsis equestris | reverse complement strand
AAAAAAAAAGGGAAATTGCTAACCTTGCGAGTCCCTTTTTGCTGCCGCAAGAAAAACCCACAAAGAAAGAAGAGATATCAGGGAGGGCTTTGGAACCTGGTGATGCCTTCTTCGCCCTATCGATTGTTGCAGTTTGTTCAGTCCTTAATAGTTGCGAACTGACATTATGGCGGGATCCAAATTTGGAAAGATAAGGTGAGTCCAAAGTCTCTTCTACAAAACAAATAGATGGCAGGATCCTTATCCACAAAATAAGGTGGTGAGGTCCTGCATTGGAAAGAGTAGGCGGTACTTAGTAAGAAAGAAATCAAGGAGTAATTAAAATATCCAATAACTACCATAAAGAGGAAATTGTCAGTATGAACGGTGGATCGGAGCAAACCCCACACCAAAAATAGTGCCGACAATGAACAGTGGATCGGGCTCCACCAATCTCAACAACATCAAGGTGTTCAACGAGTCAACATTCAATGTCCCAACACATAACTCTCCAAAGAATATACTGACTTCGATCAAAGGATCAAGTACCGGGTTCGAAAGTACATGAAATGCAATGGGTAATAAGCATTGTAGAAATATATGACAGTCATGACTCTTTATGCGAAATACCTTGCCCGTTCTCAAGCCAAAACATCGGCTCAAATTCAAAACACAACCACTAAGTAACTTTAGCCCACTCAAATAGTCTTTTGTTGATTTGGTATAAAATAATATTTAAATTTGGGCTTTATTAATTTTCCTTCGTTTGTCTCCTAAAGGTATAAGGTCCTCTTTTTGTAACATTTGTTCAGGTTCATTCTAGTGTTTACATTATTTTTTGTTTTACCCTTGATATTCATCACAATATTGAATGTGTTATAAATTTTTTTTTTGCATAACATCAAGATTAGGTCTAATCATTTTAGTCATCTAGTACGGAGGATCCCATAATATATTGCACTTAGTCTAGTTGTGTGTGACACCTAAATCAAGAAAACGTGTTGAAGCTAAGTTTGGTCTCTTGGTGTCCTTTAGTACTTCACTGGTCATATGAAAATTTTGACTCCAGTAACAGTGATCCTGGGGGTGGACTTGATCTTTCAACCCTGTTTTAAATAATGCATCTCTATTCCTTCTAAATGAGTGATCACGATGGAGAAATCCTAGGTGGCAGTTAAATCAATTGTTTTTCCTACCATGTTTTAGAGTAAATGTCTTCGACATATCCATGCAGTAATGAAAAGCCAATTTTTTTGTTATCCTCCAACCAACTATCATTCTATAGGTCGTGAATTCACTAATTTTCCACATAAGAGCTACTCCTAGTTGGAAATTATGTTTCGTAATGATGTCATACGTAAGCACACCAGTTTCCCATAACATTTAAGTAGATGTTTATTTTCCCCTTTGGGTTATGTGGAGTGGTATGATCAACGTAAGAAATAAGAATGACACAATTATGCACATATCGGGGGTCAAATTGCATAACATAATGATAATTGGTCAGCATCATTACGAGGTTGCGACATGACTGTATAAGGTGAAGTCATCTGCACATAGACCAAGTCTAACATTTCGTGCTTCAGCAGCAAAGTTTGGCTAAGTACGATTAAAATGTCTTTAAGTAACACCATGTGATGGATGACTCATCGATTAACATCA
>NW_018244676.1:0-383 GCF_001263595.1 Phalaenopsis equestris | reverse complement strand
ATTTTAAAATAATATAACAGTAAAATATTTCCCAACAATTTATTTTCCTAAAATTATTAGAATATCATCCTTCATTTCTTCTAATTGTTGTCTTCCTATTGTTTTCAATGCTTCCCATAAAGTAATGTACATATTTTAGACATATTACATGCAAAACGACAAAAGAGATCACAATTTTTTTTTAAAGTTTGTAATTAAATCTAGAAAACTTGTATGTCCATCACCCCGGATGCCGAGCTATGTCTGGGCGACGGCCATGATACAGCGGAGGCCCGTCGCCCGATCGCAGCTCGACCTGACATTTATATATCCCTGTTTGTAAACCATTCTGACTTCATCGACTTTCATAACCAAGAAAAGAATAATTGGATCAAAATTTAACA
>NW_018244675.1:0-275 GCF_001263595.1 Phalaenopsis equestris | reverse complement strand
TTTTAGTGCTTAAAGGGAAATGGAACTGATTTGGAAAAACAGTGCATTCCAAGTATGCCATGAAGAAGAGTATCCATGACTTTGAGGAAGATGACGATAGTAAAGCGCTATTTGCGTACCTTTCTTACCTGGATCTCAAGGGACTGCAACTTTTGGAGTTGTGAGACAGCACACCTCTAAGCATATACAAAAGCTCCTTTGCTCCAGAGTTTACCTTAGGAGGAGGGTTAGTCTCCACATAACTCCAAGTAGCTGAAGAACATGGCAGATGATTC
>NW_018244674.1:0-357 GCF_001263595.1 Phalaenopsis equestris | reverse complement strand
GATTAGGGTTGCTAAAACAAATTTTTGTTCGTGAACAGTACGTGTTTGGCTCGTTAAGCAAACGAGTCGAACACTAACACAGCTTCGAGCTCGAAATATAAATGAGTCGAACACGAGCTGCTCACTCGTGTTCGGCTCGTTTACACCCCTATTTTCATTTATATCTTTTGATATGATTTTGACTCAACTCATGTTCGACTCGTTTACACCCCTATTTTCATTTATATCTTTTGATATGATTTAGACTCTGTGGCTATAGGTATCTATGCATAAATACTGTGTATCTGTATGTACACATATGTATATATTTGTATGTATACATAAATACGCATGCATATATGTATGTATCATATATAT
>NW_018244673.1:0-248 GCF_001263595.1 Phalaenopsis equestris | reverse complement strand
GCTTCACATTTGGTGAATTTGAGGAGATTTCAAAGACTAAAAAGTTTTTGGATTTCATCTTCTCTTTTTAAGAGGGTCACTTTAACTTAGAAATTTTTTATTTTCACCATGGATTTACCCTACATTTTGAAAATCCGAAAATGTGAAAGTTTTTTTTAGGATGTTTAAAGAGAACCCATCGTGAAAAGCTTCTTACAAAATCTTCCTACTTTTGGAGTTTGATTTTTGATATTGTGATTTTATTTGGA
>NW_018244672.1:0-211 GCF_001263595.1 Phalaenopsis equestris | reverse complement strand
TTTGGTCTCATTTGATTGCATAAGCTTATAAAACATGTTCTAAAAAGTAATTATTTTTTTTTCAGTCATTATTTGTGTAAAAATAAAATTATCATTTTAAAGGATTTTAAAATGTATCCAAAGTTTAAAATCATTATTGATTACTAATCTTATAAAACCAAATGATATACATATAATAAAATAGCCACTTTTTAAAGCATAGGATCCCTAA
>NW_018244671.1:0-931 GCF_001263595.1 Phalaenopsis equestris | reverse complement strand
AGACCTCAACCAAAAGTGAGGTCAACAATGCTCTTCGCCGCCGACTCCCCTCCGACCGCTAAAGCTCCTTTAGCCTCCGACCGAGCATTTCTTTTGCTCTTTCTTGGTCGGCATTATCCTTAACACCGCCGACTGTCCGACCACCTTCGCCGAACCTCTTCCTCCTTGTTGGCCTTGTGATTCACTGAGGTCGCACTTTTGCATGAATAAATCAGCAAGGAGAGCTTCAAATTTTGGGCTCTCCTTCACGTTTGCTTCGCTCCCGGTGTGCACTGTCGGCGAGCTAACTCCTCCACCTCACCTTCCTACCTTCCCGACGGCCAGATATTTCGCCGGAGCACTTCGACGTCGCCGGACAGCGAGCGTCGGCGCTGTTTGAGGAGACGCAATCGTCTTTTATCTCGTGGGTTCCCCTCCTTTGCCGTTGTCGAGCAACCTCCCTCACGAAGATATATTTTGGTTATATTTTTATATGCAAAAAATTATTATTTTTTGGTACTTTGCATATCTCCCTCAATCATCCCTTCTTTTTTATTGTTTTATGCACGTTCTATGAGGCACACTGGAGCATGAATCAGACGCCAACGAGCTTGGAGCACACCCAGAGAACGCGTCCGCAACCTTCACGGTGGTGAGATCCTCTAACTCCTAGCTGACCTTAGATTTTAGTGGTGTCTAGGCATGTGGGTTCGATCGCAGACACGGGGTACACGCGTCGGCGTGAGCCAGCACGACGACGTACCTATGTGAATGATCGTTGATTTATCTAGAGCTAGCCTTTAGGTTAAGACTGTTTATGCGTTGACCAAGTCCTATACGAAGCCAAGTGATTCCCTGTTGTGAGCCTTAGGCCTTTAACCCCACTAGGTTTGAATCCCAATTTTCCACGGTTTTTGCACTCTATCGGCACTATTTTTGGTGTGGAGTTTGC
>NW_018244670.1:0-985 GCF_001263595.1 Phalaenopsis equestris | reverse complement strand
CCTTACACCAATCTCAAAGATCTAGGTAGAGAATTAAATGTCAAGGAGCCCGTGGAGGGGGCCTTACACCAATCTCAAAGATGTAGGTAGAGAACTGGAAGCCGTGGAGAGGGCCTTACACCTATCTCAAAGATGTAAGTAGAGAATTGGATGTCGTGGAAGGGGCCTTACACCAATCTCGAAGATGTAGGTAGAGAACTGGAAGCCGTTGAGAGGGCCTTACACCTATCTTGAAGATGTAGGTAGAGAATTGGATGCCGTGGAGGGGGCCTTACACCAATCTCAAAGATGTAGGTAGAGGATTAGAAGCCATGGAGGGGACTTTACACCAATCTCAAAGATGTAGGTAAAGGATTGGAAGCCTTGGAGGGGGCCTTGCACCAATCTCGAAGATGTAGATAGAGAATTGGAAGCCGTGGAGGGGGCCTTGCACCGATCTCGAAAGGTTGTGTCACATTAGGAAGGAAAGCTCAATGCCTCACACCTAACCTAAGAGGTGACAGAGAGTTGTCATTTCATTAGGAAGGAAAGCTCTGTGGCCCATATCCAACCCAGGAGGTAGTGGAAAAAAAATTAGCGTCTCAGTATTGTCTTTAAGAGTAGAAATGTAGTGCAGAAAGTTTGTGGTGTCGAACTCGTAAATGTGTGTCATATGAAAAGATTGACATTTGTGAGGAAGATGTGTAAAATTTTGTGAGATTTTATGCAGAATGTGAAATTCCACAAGGATTTGAAGAGAATTAGTGCAAACAAGGATAGTCGTGCTGCACGAGCAAAGAGTAAGAGACTTTGAAATTGAGCGAATCAACTCAACAGATTTATTTTCTTTTCTTATTATTTTAATCACTTTTAATTATCAAAATATGTTTTCAATTTTTAAAAGATTTTATTGATTGATTTTTTTTTTCAAAAAAGTATTTTATTTTAATTTTATTATTATCAATTTTTTTTTGTTTTGTTCTTTTTTCATTGTAGTCCTGAACCA
>NW_018244669.1:0-420 GCF_001263595.1 Phalaenopsis equestris | reverse complement strand
ATTTTAATTTCATCAACGTGCAGTACATGCTAAAGCATATATATTCTTCATTTTTCGCAGAACAAAGTAGCGTGCTCGGTCTCCCGAGGCATGAAATTTAGGGACCAACTTATGTGAAAAAAAGGTTAAATTTTAGATAAATTTTCATGCAGTTTCAATATTCAAGCGCTGAACATTTGATTCCCCGGAAGATAACATGCACGTGCTAGCAGTTGCAGCAAGGATCTTCAGAGCTATAAGGCGACGGCGGATGAGACGAATAGCCCAGTTATCTGTCCAGTAGCTGTCGCATGACTATGCCAGCACTGGCCCTCTCATTTGACATTTGAGGATATATTCATACAAATGTTTTTTTAATTTAGATCGTCTGGTTTGGCAATATTTTTTTGGGAAGGATTACATGAATAGCACTCGATTCAT
>NW_018244668.1:0-786 GCF_001263595.1 Phalaenopsis equestris | reverse complement strand
AAAATCCAAGGGGTGCTTTGGTGTCTCTTCAAAAATCTGTCTCCATTCAATAATCTTCTAGAAGTTGCCTCCTCCAAAGCCAATTGAATAAATTTTCTTGTCCATGTGTCATTTCCCACATTTTTGCCAAGGGTTGCTTTAAACACCTCTTCAAAAATCTGTTTAAACTAAATAATTCATCTCATAAATACTTTTCGAGCTTAAGCGCAGGGTACCTGGCGCTTAGGTGTTGATCCTGAGCGCTTAGGCGCCCAAGTTCATTTTTGCACCTTTCTTCATTTTTGCTCCAAATTTGCCCATTTTTCACTCATTTTAGCATTTTTCATCCATTTGATTGTACCTAAAAGAAAAACATTGAAATACCTTTCATTAAAGTGCAAAATCTCAAAAATAGGTTTAAAAATGTGTATAAGAACACTATATATTTTAGGTGTATCACTGGCCCAGAAGCTTTTGCTGGATTCGGACAGGAACTGTAGAGGGAACAATATCATCTTTAAGTTGGATATCAAGAAGGCTTATGACACAATCAAGTGGGATTTCATATTGGATACTTTATCTGCTAGGGGCATATTTGCTAGGGGATTTCAAGCAAACTTTCTTAAATTAATTGAGAGATGGCTAAAATGCAATGCTCATTTAGCTTTAATTAATTGCAAAAGTCATGGCTTCTTTAGTGCTACTAGGGGAATCAAACAAGGTGAACCTTTATCTCCTACAATCTTTATTTTAGCTCTTGATTTTTTTAAGGCTGCTAAACAATATGTTTGCTAACTCTCCTCACTT
>NW_018244667.1:2036-15039 GCF_001263595.1 Phalaenopsis equestris | reverse complement strand
ACAAAGGAAAGCAACCAATGAAGATATATGTAGAAGAGTCTAGTCAGTCTTCACCACAGTATGCTCAAAAAAGAGTAGTCAATCCAACCAACGACCACCTCAAGAAGGATCGCGAACATGGAATAAGAAAATGTCCCTGTCACAGCGATGTAAAATGATGTATTCTTTCAAAGTTGAAGCTATACTTAAAATATTCAGAAGTTTGATGAAGAAACCAGAGTTCAGACTACCAGATCCGAAGAAGCCCGAAGAGGTGGATAGGAAGAATGAACAAAATTATTGCCCATACCTCCGGTTGCTTGAGCACAATATAGAAAAATGCTTCATCTTTAAAGACTGGCTTGAGAGGAACCTTAAAGAAGGGAACATAATAATCTCGAAAGAATATTTAAGAGAACCTAAAAAAGGAGTGAAAAATATGATTTCGATCAAGCCAATCTCCCCAATAGATCTGTATACTGAAACAGATGGATGAAGTACAACTTGGGATGAACTCAAGAGGGTCCTCAATCAAAGACTGGATCCATCAAAATAATCTTTTGTGTATACAAGAGAAGAAGAATGGAATGAGGTCTGGAGCAAATCATGCAAGAAAATACTGAACAAGATCCAGTCTGCATCAAAATAAGCCTCCATTCAGAGTCCGCAACATACTAAGCTCGAGATGAAGGTTTCGTCAGGAGATCCATCATCATCAAGGACAAAGAAGAAGAAGAAAAACGTCACTACAAAGATTGATAGAATGGGGGATAGGATAGGGGCTACCTTTATCAGATTAGTTATCTCAGATTTAGGGAAGAAAATCCTCAAACTTTTGACTTTGTACTATTATCTTTTTGTCCCTCGAGGGTCTTATGAATATAATGATTGTGATTTCGACTACGTTTTAACTATTTCTGGTGCTAACTGGGTCTTATGAATATAATGATTGTGATTTTGCCTACGTTTTAACTATTTCTGGTGATAACATAAATGATTATGATCAATATAGCTTCAATCTTGATCCCCAAAATGATCCTCAAATCATACTCAAGTTTGATGAACTCGTTGTCAAGTCCAAAGAAGATGTCAATGATATCGTTTACAATAACACCAATAACGAGGAGCCAATTCTCGAGCATCACGATACACCACTTACCATCAACTTAGATCTTTCCAATGAAGAGAAAGAGACACTGGAAGATTCAACAATGATATCTCAAGAAGAAGAAGTCATAGAAGTTAACTCAAGGAGCAGAAAAGTGTTACTACCAAGAACAACTCCAACAGACAAAGGAAAGTAGATAATGACTCGAGAGGAGATACCCCCACCTCCACCAGTGGAATAACCACATGATCAAGACAAAATCAAAGGATCATACAAAGTAGACTACAACATGCTAGCTCATCTTAGGAAGTTATCGGCTCGATCAAGCATCTACGACGCTATGATCCTATCAAAGGAGATGAGAGAGTCTCTGGTCATAGCTTTGCTTGACCCAAAAATTTGCTTAGCTCAGTTGGCCAGCAAATCCTTAGATGAAGTTTGTTCATTGAAATAACAGCCTGGGGTGACCTTCACAGATGAAGACTTGCTGCTCGGTACCGCCGACCACAATTGTCCACTCTACATCTCCATCAACATCAACAAATTTGTGTTGTCCAGAGTTGTAGTAGATCCTGGAGCATCTCTGAACTTGATGAGCCTACGAACATTGGCCTATTTGGATATTTAAGCTCAAGAGCTTACGACCAATAAAATGATGTTAAGAGGATTCAACTTTCGAGGAAGAGGATACAGACATCCGCTTCCACATTGCTTTGGTATAATATTAATCTTCGGGGAAGAGGATATAGCATCCGATTTTACATTACTTTACAATAATATCAACCTTCAGGGAAGATGATACAGACATTCGCTTTCACATTTCTTAGCAATAATATCAACTTTCGGGGTAGAGGATACAGACATCTGCTTTCACATTGCTTAACAATAATATTAACCTTCGAGGAAGAGGATACATACATCTGCTTCCACATTACCGCTTCCACATTGTTTTGCAATAATATTAACTTTCGGGGAAGAGGATATAGACATCTGCTTCATAGACATTTGCTTCCATATTGCTTTGTAATAATATCAAACCTTTGGGGAAGAGGATAGAGACATCCACTTCCACATTGCTTAGCAATAATATCAACCCTTTAGAGGAAGAGGATATAAACATCCGATTCTGCATTGTCTTGCAATGGTTAAACTTTAGAGGAAGACGATACAGACATCTGATTATGCATTGCTTTGAAAATGGTCCAAATATCAAACTTTTGGGGTTGAGGGAACAAACCCTTTGATTTATTCAAGGTATCCCGCTCCCATTCTTCGAGATTGGTTTAAGATCACCTTAAATAGAGTAAGGCATTTGATTCATTATCCAGAACTGATACCCACATTTCAATTCCCATTTTGGGGCCAACACTTAAACCCTGATTCTTACTTTCCAATATACCTGGAACCTAAATATTTGAAATCCACCTTTTAATCCTTAGCGGAGTCGCCAGAAGTTGTCGGCACTAACTGTTAAGGAGTTGTCAAGTTATCGACTGCTAGGAAGGATATCTTAACACGCATTTTAATTTAATTTAATTTATATAATTTAGAAAGAATAGTATTTTAAATTTTTGCAAATACAAGACCAAACTGATCTCATATCCGTATTAGTTTAAACAAACGAGCCTAATACTGTAAGCAATGTATTTACCTTAAAGGATAAATACACTAGTTAATGGTAAAGCACGATTAAATAAACTAAAGATTGTATGACATCCATTTAAATCTGCGAAAACTATTTTATGTTGAACAACAAATTCCCCTATTTAATCCAGGGGAATACCCAAATTTAATATATATAATTTATAAAAAATAGTATTTAAAATCTTTGCAAATTCAAGACCAAACCGATCTCATATCCCAAGTAGTTTAAATAAATGAGCCTAATACATTAAGCAATGTATTTACCCCGATGGATAAATACACTAGTTAATGGTAAGGCTCGATTAAATAAATTAAAGATTGTATGACATCCGTTTAAATCTATGAAAATAAATTTATTTTAACAAACAAATTCCCTTATTTAATCTAAGGGAATTTTATAATCAACATAAAATGGTTTTTGCTGATTTAAACGGATGTCATACAATTTTTAGTTTATTTAATCGAGCCTTACCAGTAAGTAGTGTATTTATCCTTTAGGGTAAATACATTGCTTACGGTATTAGGCTTGTTTATTTAAACTACTGAGGATATGAGATCAGTTTGGTCTTGTAATTTCAAAAATTTAAAATATTATTTTTTTCTAAATTATATATATTAAATTAAATTAAAACGGGTGATAAGATATCCATCTTAGCAGCCGGCAACTTAACAAGTCAACTTTTAGTGCCGACATACGTATCATTGTCAAGTAATGTAGGACTTTTTTATTAAGCCCCAAATATTGAAACCATAAGAAAACAACAATATGCACTTTACAAAACATTATAAATTAGATAACAAAATTTTACTTAGCAAAACATTCTTACTTAAACTCTAGATGTTATAATAGGAATAAAAGTTTGATTCTTTTTTTATTTTTTGATAATTGAAAATAAAGTAAGCAACTAACTAATTTAACTAGTTATTTGCATGATTAAGGCAATATAAATAAAATATATATTTTTTATGATGAATCAGTAACAATCATAGGAATTTTGTTGTGAAGTATTCTAATTTATTCGTGCCAACTAGGAACAATAATATTCTTTACCCTTACTAGAGATGTTATAAAGAACATTGGACAATCTATAGTTTGAATAGTCTTGAAGACGGCTTAGGTAATGAAGATACTAGCTCTCACTCTAAAGTTCTCTCTTGTCCCTCCACCTTGAGGCTAACATCTCGTATCAAAACCTAAAACTATAAACTAAATTAGGGGTTTTAGCCTGTCACTCTAAAGTCCTCTAATTCTACACTCTTCAAAGTTTATTTCCAGATTTATTTGCACTTAAGCCCATGAACTACATTCTCATCCATGAAAAAATGTGATTCTTACCATTTGTTGATTAAGACAATACCATCTCGGATCTTACATGTTCTCTCAACAGGTACTAACATCTTAATTGGCCAAATCAAGAAGTAAATAAAGTATAAGGTTCAAAATCATTACAACTTATTCCAACATTAAAGACTAATACTTCACATTAAAGGCTAATACTTCACACAACTTCCATCCAATACTTAATCTCTTATTATTTTAAGGAAAAAAATAAAGAAAACTATTCAAAATTCATGGAAAAAACACAACCACACTTGCGTTTGAAAATAGAATTCATGCACACGAACAAGAAGTTTAATTTAAAACCAAATGTAATCACAAAGATAGAAATTTATTTCAAATTCTCTCCACCAAAGTGTTGAAGTTCCTTTGAATATCTTCCTTCACTTACTATATAACATAACTCAAAATAAAAAGAAAGTGGGCGGCGGCGGCGGCGGCGACGACGACGTATGTGGTGGTTAACACTGGATTGGTCTGGATGGATTCTCTCTTCTATGGATGATCCAAGTCTTCTTTTCTAATTTTCCAAAATTCGCCTTGGTGTCTCTTCAAAATATGTCTCCATTCAATGAATCTTTTAGAGTTTCCTCCTTTCAAAAGCTAATTGAATGAATTTTCATGTCCATTAACTATTTCCCACGTTTTCACCAAGAGTTGCTTCAAATACCTCTTCTAATTTTTTTCCAAATTCAATGAATCATCAAATAACTACTTATATTGCTTAAGCGTGGGGTACTTGGTGCTTAGGCACAGTTCTCTCTATTTAACTGGCGCGTATGTAGCAGTCCTGAGCTCTTAGGCACATCAGTTCATTTCTCAAAGTTTTTCATTTTTGCTCCAAATTTTATCCTTTTTCAGTCCTTTTACCATTTTTCATCCACTTGATTGTACCTGAAAGAAAAACACAAAATTACATTTTATTAAATCGCAATATTAAAAAATAGGTATAACATTGTGTACATAAAGACTATATATTTTAGGTGAATCAAAATTCCCCAAACATAAAATGTTACTTGTCTCAAGTGATAGTCCAATCTTTTAAAAACCAAAAAATTAGATTATGTATATGAGTTTCTTTAGGATATTCTAAAATTTTGATGTAGAAACATAATAGTCAAATTCAGTAAAAAAAAACTTGAGTAAATGAGGCCAACTTAGAGTTTAGAAATTTTTAATGTAAAGATGTCTAAAATATAAGTCCCTATCTAGTTCAAAAATATGGTAAATTCTCCAAATATAGAGTTTAGGCATTCTATCTTCTCCATTTAAAAATTTTTATTAAGCATAATTTTACATACTATATTGTATCCTTAAGCTTAAGAGATTCTCAAGTCTTATACTTTAAAAAGATCAGATGTGGAACAAATTTTTGATTAGGCACTAATCCTCAAGCTTCTCCTCCTTTGTTAGATTTTCTTTTATTTTCTTTTTTTCTTTTATTTTCTTTTTATTTTTCTTTTTTTTCTTTATTCTTTTTCTTTTTCTAGCAAGGATTACTATATCTAGATAGGCCTTTAATTATTTTGAATTCCACTCTTCCTTTCTTAAAGCAAAGAATTGATATATTTCCTTTACTTAGAAAACATAATAATAGTTTTTAAAAATTAATTTCAATAAAAGAAATTTAAGTTTTACATTTTTTAGAAATACAATTTCTCCTAATAAAGATTGTGACACATTGTTTATCATTTCCACACTAAAAATTCTTAACTTTAAAATTTTCATCATTACAATAGGTTTTAACTAAATTCTCTTACTCATTTATATACTCAAAAATTTACTTCTCTAATATAACTTCATATACATGATCATTTTTCTTCAAATCAAAATCAAATTTATTTGAAGTACATTTGAGAACAAATAAACTTCAAGTTTTTAGAAAATTTTTCATCAGTGGAGGATAGCATAAAAACAAACAAATACACTAAAATAAATTCACAACTACGAAATAAAGAAAATACTTGACAGTAAATTGAAAATTTTATACTTGAAGTTCTTAAGTGAAAGTTAGTAATATTCTAAAACTTCCTAAAATTCAGGATTAAGCCCACCATAGACTAACAAAATACATTAGGTAACACGGTTATCACAATCCCTACCACAAAAACAAACAATAACTACTCATAAAAACATAAATACATCACAATAGTGTTTAACAAAAAAAAAAACACAAACAAAACTAATAGTCTCAACAAATACAACAAAACAATAGTAAAGTATAACTGTACAACAAAAAATTCACAACAATACATAAAGAGAACTAAACTATAGAACTTAATTTAATCAACCTCCTCCTCAACATCACTCTCATCACTATGCCAAACAACTGCAGGTTCATATGATGGATATTTTGGATATTAAGGGAAAACTACACTCTGGTCACCTCTTGATACCACAAATTAATATACTATCTTAAGTACTTATTTTATGCTTATTTTTTGTGATCTTACACTTTAAAGAAGGTTATTTTTGTGTTTTCTTACATTTATATCTTTTTTAGGCATTTGGAGCAAAAGTGGCAAAAAGGACAAAATTTGGAGCCAAAACAGCAAATTTTGGGATTCTGGCGCATGATGCGCTAGGGACGACTTTTTCAAATTAAGGATGTTCTAGATGAATTTTTGCACAAATTTCAAAAGGGCACTTGTTCTACACACCTCTTGTAGTAATTCAATATATCAGACACTTTGAAAGGTTCTTTTATGAAGGAATATGTCTCTTGGATCAAATGACATATCTTTTAAATTCAAAAGAGTTGACTTTTGGTGAGAATTTTGGAGGGAATTTTGAAATCTTTTCCAAAGGAAGCAACTCGGAATAAAAGAAGAAGACTTCTCATTTGTCAAGTATGTGGTGTGAGGGAGAGAGAAAGTTGACGTGAGTTAAAGATAGAATAGTCAAGTGCTTTGAGATTTTCTTTAAGGATTGTAAGAGGATAGGGAATGTGAGAGGTTTCTTCTTCATTACTCTCGTAAGAGAGAATTGAGAGTTTTTTTAAACAGGAAAAAGTCTTGGAGAGAACTTTTAGGGATTTTCTTGGAAAGGATTGTATTTGCTTAGAAAGGATTGTAAGATAAGTTGTATTTTTATTTCTTTTGTTTTGTAAACTTGTTTTTATATATGAACTCTGTGTTTTGTCGTATACTTCTCATGAATTCTGAGTAGTCTTCTTTATCCTTCTCTCTACTTTGAGATATAGTTTTGTGAAGAATAGATTTTGTTTTCTATAATTTTAAATGATATTAATTTGTGATGATTTGAACTTCGATCTTCATCTACTTTTTGATCTGGCCAATTAAAATGTTAATACTTATTGAGAGACATGTGTTCTTAAATGAGATATGATTTTTAAAACATAGGGAGAATCACATTTGATTGCATAGGAGAGTATGTCATCCATGGGATTGGGTACAAATAAATATGGAATTATACTTTGTTGGATGCAAAATTGGAGATTTTAAGGTGACAAATTAAAATCCCCAATTTAGTCAAATTGATTAAAAACTAATGTAAAATTTTTATCCCTTAAAGAAGGGAGTAGTGGGAGCTCTGGAGTGGCTGTGGATATCCTCCAAGCCTAACCACAAAATTAAAGACCAAAATTTGGATTATTCAATGTTCTTTATAGCACTCGAAAGAGGGTAAAGAATATGATTGCTCATATTTGGCATGAAATAGTTTATATATTTAAAATAGTTTATATATATATTTTCAAATGATTTCAATTTCTTCAGAATTCATATACTCATTGTAAAGGGGAAGGATGCTTTCTTAAATTTGAACTTTTTATCACAACAAAAAACTTTGTTTAATTTTTGTATCTTTACATTTGTAAGTTTAGTATTTGGTTTAGTTAACTTTTGTAGTCTTACATCCATATTTTAATTAACATTCAGTTGAGTAGTTAATTTTCAAACTTCACACTTTACTTTACTTTTATTTTTGTATTTTTAGATTACAAAATAATTTTCATAATTTACTTTTAAGACTTTTTAACTTCCCCTTGGGATCGATATCTAGGACTCCATTAGAGTCCTTTATTACTTGAGTGATGCGTATACTTGTGTTGATTTTAAAGGGGATTTGACACTTTGAAAAAAGTTTTAAAAGATAAATTATTTTCATAAAAAGTATTTTTGTTGAGAATATATTGCATATTTATTATATACTACTCTGCCTGATTTTGTAATATTGAAAAATATTTGCAAAATTCTCACACTAAACTGCTCGCATCAAGTTTTTAGTACCGTTGCTAGGGAAGTAACAGAAAATATTAGTATTTTATCTTATTTTATTTCAAAAAAATAAAAAATAAAAAGAGAAAAAAAGGAGTGTTCGTAATTTTGTTTGAACATCTTCTTATTTAAGTGTGGTTTCTTGTTTTTAATTACCTGGTTTAGTTTTTTTATGCGTAGTGTAAGATCTGAAAATTTAGTATGTTACGATTTGAGTTAAAAAGAACTATTAGAAAAATTCAAAAATAACAAAAAGCAAAAGAACATTTTAGCAAAATGGCTTGCAATTTAAACAATGCTGGAAATGAAAATGAACATCATCAGATACCTTTAAGAGATTATGATAGTCCTACAGCAGATGAAATTCATTCGAGTATACAAAACCGTGCTATATCTGCCAGTTCATTTGAGCTTAAACCTGCAATAATCCAAATGGTTAAAAATAATCAGTTTGGAAGTTCCTAATTTACATCTTGCTAGTTTTCTAGAATTGTGTTTTACATTTAAATATGATGGAGTATTAAATGATGCCGTCAGACTTAAACTTTTCCTTTTTCATTAAGGGATAAAGCTAAGATGTGGTTAAACTCGTTAGCATCTGGATCTATTAGAATAATGGGATATTTATCACAAAAATTCTTATTTAAATATTTCTCACCTTAAAAAACTGCTAAGCTTGGAAATGATATCACATCTTTTTGTCAATTTGAAGGGGGATCAATTTATGAAGCCTGACAAAGATTTAAAGATCTCCTTAGAAAGTGTCCACACCATGCGTTGCTAGATTGGTTAATAATTCAAACCTTTTATAATGGGTTGGTTGGATCTCTTAAATCGATAATTGATGCTACTACTGGTGGATCATTAATGTCAAAACCATTCGATGAGACATATTCATTAATTGAAGAGATGGCTACAAATAATTTTCAATGGCTCTCTCAAAGGGTAAATCTAAAAAGAATAGCTATATTCATGATTCTAATGCTATATATATTTTATTTGCCCAAATAGCTGTAATATCAAAGAAGTTAGATCAATATGGAATGAATTATTCTCAGACCCATTGTGAAAAACTCATTGGGAGAAATGATAGAATCTAAATCTTCTTATGAGACTTTAAATGAAATAAAAAATTGTTCTAATAACCCTTATGCCAATTATTATAACCCTAGTTAGAAGAATCATCCAAACTTTAGTTGGAGTAACAATAAATCTAATGCTACAAATCTGTAATGGGGAAATACTGCTGCGAACCCATTGGGAAACTCCAACAATTAAGGGAATCAACATTATAAACCTTATTACCACCAAGGTTTTAATAATTTGCAGAGTAATGAGAAAAAAGCTATCAATGGAAGAATTGATATTGCAAATGGGTAGTCAATTACAAAGTCAGGGAGATGCAATAAAAAATATGGAAAATCAATTAGGATGTATTCCTACTGCACTTAGCAATAAACCTCCAAGAACATTACCTAGTAATGTTGAAGTAGCTCCTAAAGATCAGAACAAAAAACAAATTAAAGCTATTCAACTGAGTAGTGGAAAAGAATTAGAAAATAGAGTTCAAAAAGAAGTTGAAGTTGAAAAAGATGAGGTGGAAAATGAAAAAACTGGTGAAGATTTTCATTTTGAAGCAAAAAAATCCTTTTAAACTAATGAAAATAAGTATAGAAAGACCATTACCTCCATTTCCTCAAGGGTTGAAGCAAAAACATAGATATAATCAATTTTTAAAATTTTTGGAAATTTTGAGTAAATTAATGATAAATATTTAATTTGTTGAGGCTTTAGAACAAATGCCAAACTATGTAAAGTTCATGAATGATATACTTAATAAGAAAAGGAAGTTTATAGGTAATGAGACTGTTGTACTCAGCGAAGAGTGTAGCACTATAATTCAGAAAAAGCTTCATAAAATACTTAAAGATCCTGGAAGTTCTACAATTCCTTGTGCTATTGACGAACAATTTTATGGAAAAGCTTTATGTGATTTAAGAGCTAATATTAATCTTATGCCATTATCAATTTTCAGAAGGTTTGGCTTAAGAGATATTTTACCTACAATTGTAACTCTTCAGTTAGCTGATTGTTCGATTACCTATCCTAAAGGAGTTATAAAAGATTTTTTGGTAAAAGTAGATAAATTTACTTTTCCTGTGGACTTTATTGTATTAGATATGGAAGACGCTAAAGAAATTCCGATCATTTTAGGAAGAAAATTCCTAGTCACTAGAAGAGCTTTGATAGATGTGCAGAATGGAGAACTAGCTATGAGAGTTAGTGATCAAGGTGTTACATTTAATATTGTAAAATCAATGAGATACCCTAAAAAACGGCAAGAGATTGAATGCTTTAGAATGGATATTAATGAACATTTAAGCCATGAATATTTTAAGAAGACTTTTGAAAGAGAATTTAAAAATGAATATATGGATGTGAGTAAAGATGCTATTTATTATGTTCAGGAAAGTTTTGAAATGTTAGATCCTACAGAAAGTAACAAGAATTTGATTCCATCTATTGAGAAACCTCCTAAACTAGAACTAAAAATGCTTTCTACACATTTGAAGTATGCATTTTTAGGAGATTTATGTACATTACCTGTTGTATCATCATCAGAATTAACTGATATGCAAGAACTATAGTTGTTGAAAACTTTGAAAAGATATAAGATAGCCTTTGGATGGACATTAGCTGATATTAAAGGAATCAGTCCTTCAATTTGTTTGCATAGAATTTTATTAGAAGATCAACATGAACCAAGAGTTGATCATCAAAGGAGATTAAATCCTACGATGAATGAAGTTTTTAAAAAAGAAATTTTAAAATGGTTAGATGGTGAAATAATATATCCTATTTCAGACAGTGCTTGAGTAAGTTCAATTCACTGTGTTCTAAAGAAAGGAGGAATGATTATAGTGACAAACAAGAATAATGAATTAATACTAAGAAGATATTTTTCATGTTTTATTGCAGGTTGTTGATTTTTAGGACTTGGAGCAAAAAAGAAGCAAAAAGAATGGAATTTGGAGTCAAAATGGAGCTTTAGAAGAAATGTTCAGCGCCGATAGTGCCAGACTAGGTGCCAATGGCACCATTTATCAGAGAGCGTGGATTAATTAAATGGCCACTAGCGCCGACAGAGCCTGAACGGGCGGTGACGGCGCCAGTGTCGGTGCAGGCCCTATTTCTGGAAGATTCAAAAAATTTGTATGTTTTTTGAAGAGTTTTTGGATGCACCTATTGGAAAATCGACATTAGGCTTTATTAGGAGCAAAAATTAATAGAAAAAGACCCCTCTTCATTCCCCTTCGCACCTTTCAACTGCTTTCCACTCTCTTCCACACTATTCCACGATCCCGACAGCCACTTTGTTTATTATTATTGTATGAAATTTCTTTTATATATGAAATTTGTATTTTGTTGTATCTTTCTTATGAAGTCAGCGTAGTTTCCTTTATCTTTCTCCCTACTCTGAGATATGGTGAAATGAAGAGATAATTTGGATGTGCCAATGTTAAAATATAATTAAATTGTGATGGTTTTTTACCTTTGTTCTTAATTTAACTTTATATATGAAATTTGTATTTTGTTGTATCTTTCTTATAAAGTCCGAGTAGTCTCCTTTATCTTTCTCCCTACTTTGAGATATGGTGAAATGAAGAGATAATTTGGATGTGCCAATGTTAAAATATAATTAAATTGTGATGGTTTTTTAAATTTGTTCTTAATTTAATTTTTGATCTGGCCAATTTAATTGATAAAATATGTTGTTTGATCTGGCCAATTTAATTGTTAAAATATGTTGTAAAGCATATGATCCGGGAAATGGAGTGTGAGTTCCACAACAGAGTGAGCATGACATTTAAGTCCATGAAGGAGTATTTTGTTCATGGAATTAAGTGCAAATAAATAGGGAAATATACATTATTGGGTGTAGAATTGGAGATTTTAGGGTAACAGACTAAAATACGCAACTTGGTCTTAGTGTTTAAGAACTAAAGCAAGTGTTAGCCTTAAGAGGAAGGGAAGTGGGATCTCGAGAGTGAGAGCTAGTATCCTCCTAGCCTTGCCACGGATTTAAGGACTAAACTTGAGATTAACCAATGATTTTCACTAAATCAGGGTAGATAATTAAAATTACTCCTATTTGGAACAATACATATTTAAGTTATTTAACTCATCTCATTTTATCAAAAACTCATTGTAGTGGGAAAGATGCTTTTTCATATTAGAAAACTTCATCATATAAGCATAGTTTAGTAGTTACTCTTTTAAAATTTGCATTTAAATTTTTCTAGTATTTAATAATTTAGTTCTGATTGTATCTCAAACATTTGAAATTAGTGACAGTAATTTCATTTTATTATTATGAATTTCCTAGTTAATTTATGATTTCAAATTTAAACCTTCCTCGTAGGATCGATATTTTAGACTTAAATAGATAGTCTTATATTACTTGATAATGATATGTATACTTGCGTAGAATCCTAACATTAAGTGTTTAACGTTCTTATTCATAAAATACCACATTAAGTTTTTAGCATCATTGTAAAGCGGAGTCAACTTTATAAATTTTACACAACTTTATTTTTGGGGATCAAGTTTTTGGCACCGTTGTCAGGGATGGTAACAGTAAATTAAATAGATTTGGTAAATTAGGAAATTTAGAGATAAAAAAAAAGATAATAT
>NW_018244667.1:0-524 GCF_001263595.1 Phalaenopsis equestris | reverse complement strand
TGGTATTCATCAATTGCTTAAATTTTGCTCTATCAAGTTCTCCCATATTCACAGAGAAGGAAATAGACCATCCAATTGGCTGGCTAGAAGGGGGCTCTATACAAAAGACTTTAGTGAGCAGAAGGATTCCCCCCCACTGGACTTTCTCTTATCCAGTGACCTGTTGCCTCTCCCTTATATCAGATAACATCTGTAGTGGGTTTGAGATGTTGCCTTCCTTTATAAAGGCTCTCTCCTGTCACCTTTTTCCTTTTCTTTCCCTTTGTATTTTGTTTTGGTTTCTTTAATGAATTGGAGCTATGCTACTTACATAAAAAAACACACATATATATATAATCAAAAATCCAAAAATGTAGAACTATATATATTTAAGAGTATTTTTAAGAAATTTTTCTTTACTTATTACATTTGTTTATGCAAAATATTAGATCTAAAGGTTTAGTACTTTATGATTCGGAATTAGAACATACTATTAGAAAATTTCAAAAGCAATAAAAAGAAATTAAAATTTTGAATGAAATAGC
>NW_018244666.1:0-685 GCF_001263595.1 Phalaenopsis equestris | reverse complement strand
CCGACGTGCTCACCGTCGGCGGCCTCGATGGTGCCATCAGCGACCTTCTAGAATATTTTATTCTTATTCTGGGCTCTCGGGAAAAACCCCCCGTCGGCGGGGTCGAGCTCGCCGTCGACACCCAAAATCAAATCTTCATATTTTGGTAATTTTTGCTCCAAATTCACTCTTTTTTGCATCTTTTTGCTCCAATGACCATAATTCAACATACCTACAACAAAACATCAAAAATATCTTTCTTTAAAGTACAATATCATCAAAATTAGTGTAAATAGGTATGAAAATCTCAACATATTTTCCTTTGGTCACTAGGCACGTCGTAAAATTTCCTTGGCACGTTTTAGTTAACCACTTGGCGGTTAAACCTTCTAGAATCCAAATTTTGCACATGGTTTTTAACTCCCATGCTTAAGCGCTGAATATTGGCGCTTAAGCACCGTGCTCAATTTTGCAGCAGTCAACTTAACGTCTAAATTCCATTTTAGCATGTCTGGATCACTAAATAAAGTCTTAAAATCAATGCTACCACATAATAGTCTCAAAAATACTACCCCAAATTTTCTTAATCACATAGAAACAACATTAAAAGCAAATCACACTGATAAATATGGATTGCCTCCTACAAAGCGCTTGGTTTAATTTCGTCAGGCCGACATAAACAGTGCTTATTCTGATTGACCAAACA
>NW_018244665.1:0-323 GCF_001263595.1 Phalaenopsis equestris | reverse complement strand
CGACCATCTTGTCTCACTTCTGAATACTCTGTTGCATCCAATTAGACTGTTACAAACTCCTCTGCTCTTCTCAACCTATCACGTTCCTATCATTACTTATGAATTGCCTTTCGCCTGGAAGGTTAGCACCAAATAAGGCACTCACGCAATTGGATGCAACCCTTCGCCAGGCTCCCATTCACCGTGATTCCCTACCCAAGCTAAAATTCTTTGAAACAATCTTCTCTAGCCCCAAATAGCACGATGTCCTAATTTGAGGGTGCAATTAGTCCCAAACCTCAAGGTGTTGCGCAATTTCTTCTAGATGCTACATCCCGAATCCG
>NW_018244664.1:0-2631 GCF_001263595.1 Phalaenopsis equestris | reverse complement strand
TATATATGTATATATATGTGTGTATATATATATATGTATATCTATATGTAGGTATATGTACATATATGTACATATATATGTACATATACATTTTTACACCAAAATGTTGAAAGTGAAAATTAAACTTTAGGTATTATATATGTAAATAAATAAAAGTTGTGGTATGTTTGTAAATTTCCCTAAAATTGGAGCATTTACATTCATGCCACATTCATTCAACGGTTATCATGATTTTTATTCCAAACGATGTTGTATGTATAGAGTCAAAGCAGGAGGGTAGTGCAAGAGGTGCACAACTGTTATCTTGTAGAAGTGGAGGATTTGTGATGGAGGGATGGATCTCCAAGCTCTTCTTTAAAATTGTGCAAACTCAAGTTAGAGTCTATACCTTCAATCAAAGCAAGTAAGGGGAGAGAAAGGAAGGTTATGGAGATGAGGATGATGAATGATAAGTCAAGAAGGGCTTGTAAAGTCAAAATGGTGATATGAATGTCAACTTTGATAATGTTGGTGGTAAATCCAGTCAAACTTATCAATTAAGATTAGGAAATAGTTTGAGTGGTTAAACTAGCTCAGGCATTATGTCCACAAATACCTAATACATGGAATGACTTGCCACATGAGGCCCAAACACAAGGATGGCATAACTCAAAAAATCTAATACAACAAAGCTTCATCATAAATTATGTCAAAAATTAAAAAGTTAATTAGGTATGCCCTGATTAGATGGAAGATTTAGGGACATAATTATTGATGATGGCGGCTATCAAAGTGGTTGTGATGACTTAATTAAGCTGCTCAAGTTTGTTCATAAACTTTAAACATTACTGTTCATAAAAATAAATGAATTTAACAACTGTTTTTTAATAAGTTGTAGTTGCTCCAAACAGGCTTGTATTCGGGCTGTCGTCATCTCTGGACCATTGCCACCTCGTAGTTGCCACCCATGGCAGAAACACTGTTTCCTGGCCGCCATGGTCGACCAATTGCCGTCGCCACTGCCGGAATGCCATAACTTGGCCTCCTCCGCGATCATTGTTGTCATTGCCATAGAACTACGGTCACCCAATCAACGTTGGGCCACCATCGTCGTGCCAAATTGCTAAAGTTGGGTCACCGCCGTCGTGCCAGTCCACTGTTATCTGGTTACCACTATCATCGTCGGTCCACTATCGTTGGTCCTCCGCCACGGCCGCTCCCTCAGTCAAGTTACCATCACTAGACCATTGACTCTCGGCCACAATGTTGGTCTATGATTGCGAAAGACCATTGACTCCCAACTGATGTTGAGCCACCACAGCCACTGCAGACCGCCATCATCATACCACCAAAGGCAGGTTGTACCATTGTTATCAGGGTGTCATCGCCATAGGATCACCATCACACGGTCAACATAGAGCCACTTCCATGCTAGATTGATCGTCAGTCCACCATCATTGAGCCATCGTCAAGGCGTTGTCATTGGAACATCGATGTATTGTCATATAACCATCGTTAGGCCATTGTCGCAATTGAACCATCGAAATCAGACTAATATCAAGCCTCCACCACTGCAGTCAGGCCGCCATCACTTGGTTGTTGCCACTCTATCGAGCCCCCTTCAGTGAGCCATCGTGACCACTGAACCAACGAAAATCGACCAACGTTAAGCCACTGCCTCTGTCATCAAACCTCCATAGTTGTACTACCATTATTGTTTTGTACAACAGTTGCTAAGTACTGTTGCCATAAGACTACATTCACCCGATCGACATAGAGCCATCACTCAGACCACTATCACCGAGTCGTCATCACCATCATCAAGCCGTCATTACAGAAACACTACCATCATCATAAGAGTCTCAAGATCGTTCGCCTGACAACTACTTTCCCCATAATAAGATCATAATCTCCCACCTGACGTTATGATGAACCCTTCCCGACAGTCACCAGTGATGCGGTATACTGTCACTATCACCATATCACATCTCCAAGCCGCCATTGTGCTCGATCATTGTCACTTTGTCATCGCAACTATTGTGGTACATCGTCACTATTGTCATTTCATCATCTCCAGATTTCCGTCAAGCAGCCATCACAGGAACACTACCATCTTCGCTGGGTCATTATCTCTCGACCCTCACTATCATCAAGTTATATCCGCCTATCAACCATTGTAGCACGATAAATTTTCGCTGCCACCATTGCTTGACCTCAATCATAGTTGTCGTCAGAGTATCAGTGCAAGACTAACGTCATTGCCACTGTTGGACCTCTAATGTCAAATCGTCATTATCAGATCATTGTTGTCAAGCTATTACTACTAATGTTGCTAGAACATTGTTTCCTAGCTCCGATCATCATCAGTGATAATTAGTCCAAATCATTATCATAGCCTCTGTCTTCAGTCTTCCTTAATCGCAAGCGGGTCACTATCACTTCTCAATACTTTCTCCCTTTTGTAATACTACATTTTGTTGATTAAGGGTAGATAATGTCTTATAACATACATATAAATTGTGAAATCATTTCAACTGGACTACGCCCCATTATATTTTCTCGTTTAGAATTTATATAGCAATGTCCCCTCTATCAACTCTTCTTATATCTTTGTATGTATTGAATTTTTGTACAATTCTAATACTTTAATAT